>NC_081854.1:3521840-3721146 GCF_963259705.1 Myotis daubentonii
ATCCCTGCAGCTCGGGTGGTGGTCGGAGGGGCGCTGCCATCAGCCCCCCGGAGCAGAGGGGAGCGGACGCCGCGCCGGAGTGACGGGCGCGAGCCAAGGCCTCTCCGTGGGGAGCCTTCGCACTGCCCGCCCACCCCCCACCCCCACACGGGAGACGCGCTCCCTGTGTAGCTCCTTCACCTGTCCGGTGCACACCTGGTGGTCCTCAGCGCTGGCTGGGAGGTAGCCTGGGCTTTTTAAATTCACGTGTCAGTAGAGATTGGAAACCGACTGGGAGCCGGCCAGGTAGCTCAGTTGGTTACAGCGTTGTCCCCCATACGCCAATGTTGTGGGTGCGATCCCCAACCAGGGCGCATACACGTAACCACCAGTGAATGCTTAGGTGAGTGGGACAGCACATCGATGTATCCCGCCCTGGCTGGTTTGCTCAGTGGATAGAGCGTCGGGCTGCAGACTGAAGGGTCCCGGGTTCGATTCCAGTCAAGCGGGCTCAATCCCCAGTGTGGTGCCTGGAGGAGGCAGCCAATCAATGATGTTTCTCTCCCTCTCTAAAATAAAAAATATATTTTAAAAATCAATGTATCTCTCGCCCTTTCTGTGTTAAAAATATTAAAAATTCGACTTGGGCAGTGACTTGGAGCCCTGCCTGGAACTCAGATCGCCTGTCCTGATGTTTGGCCGCCTCCATGGTTATCTGTTGTCACTGAGACTGGAAACCCTCTGGCATGTGGTTGAAAGGCATCTTACAAACCAGCCGGCGCCTCATTTCCCCCCCTCCTCCCCAGGCTGGGAAGGTGCCTCTCCGGGGCCCCCAGCACAATTCTCTGTGGCAGCACCACACTCAGGGTTCCTCGACTGAATGTTCTGCCCATAACTTTCTCCCCCCCAGGCCCGCACAGAATTCCTGCGGAAGAAAGCCAGGCATCGGAACTCGCTACCAGAGCTCGAAGCAGCAGATGCAGGGGCCCCGAGTTCTGGCCCTGTGGACCTGTTTCGGGAGCTGCTGGAGGAGGGGAAAGGGGTGACCGGAAGCAACGAAGAGTATGAGGAAGAAAAGCGACAGGAGAAAGTAAGCCGGCCTCAGGCATGGAGCTGGGGGGAGGGGCTCTCTGCCCTCAGGTGCCGAGGACAGTTGGGGACCAAGTGAGCTAATGGACTCAGAGCAGACTGAAGGGGGCGCAGGGAGCTCTGGTCGTAGCCCTCCAGGCCGAGGAGGCTTGGGCGTGGAAGCTGGTCACTCCCCCCACCCCACCCCACCCTACCCCAGGCCTGAGGCTGCAGGCACAGACCCCTTAGGCACAGACCCGACCGGGACGGGAGCTGAGCTTTGTAAAATGAATCAGATCCTGTCCTCCCCTGCCTCAGCCTCTTCTCTGCCTGGCTTGCTTGTTCAGATTTGTCCTCCAAGTGCCTCCCCCTCCCCGTGTGTTCTGTTAGAGCCGCCACGGCGCCAGTGCAGGACCCCACCTGTGTTGGTCCCGTGTCTCCAGCACGGAGCAGAGCTGGCTCATGACAGACCCTCAACACTTGGCTGAACGACAGGTTCCGCCCTCCCGGCCATGGGTGTCGGCGTTCACACCCAGGGCTCCCTGCAGGGAGACACACCTGACCATCTTCCGGCTTCCTGTCGCCCCAGGAGAAGCAGGAGAAAGCGCTGGGCATCCTGACGTACCTGGGCCAGAGCGCGGCCGAAGCCCAGACCCAGCCCCCTTGGTACCAGCTGCCCCCGGAGCGAGGGGCGCCCCCACCCGGCCCAGGACCAGATGTGAAGGTCAAGAACCGCCTGGACCCTCTGCTGGAGATGCAGAAACATTTGGGGAAGAAGAGAAGGCACAGCGGTGACCACGGCGGACGCAGCAGAAAGGAAGCGGGGCCTGAGAAACAGCGGCCCAAAGAGTGAGGAGGGAGCCCGCGTGGGCGCCGGGGGCTCTGGGACAGGCTGGCTGGGCAGAGGTGGTTCTCAGCGACTCTGGGGGCTCGGCAAGGTCCAGGCTGTTTTCACAGCCACACCAGTTAGCTTCTCAGTGTGCAGTGGCTCCCAGGGGCTGCACGAGTGACATGGGAGGGTCCACTGCGCTGATGGCCGGTGGGACACACGCTTGTTTTCACTCCCAATGTTAACATTATCTACAGCCCAGGGACACAGGAGCTCTGTGAACCGCAGGGTTAGCGCAGAAGCAGGCCTGTTGCTAGGATGGCGGACCCGAGCACAGGAGGGAAACGGAGGCTGAGGCCCGGGTGTGTGCAGTGTCACCCAGCTGATGAGCAGCAGCCGCTCCTGATCTGAAGGGGCACCTCATTGTTGAGACTGGGGAGGACAGAGGCCCACAAGAGGGCGGCACAGGTCCTGGCTTCTGGTGGGAGGTCTGTTTCCTGGTCCCAGAGGCTCCAGGAGCCAAGGCCAGGAGCACGTCAGATGCGGGGGGGGAATGAGGGGGGCTGGCAGCTGCTCCCTCTTGGGGGAAGCTGGGGCCACTCAGCTTTCTAACCTGATTCTCCTTCCCCCAGATCCCCATCCCTGGACCAGCTTCGAGCTGAACGCCTTCGGCGGGAAGCCACTGAGAGGGCGCGGGCAGAGGCCCTGCTGGCCCGGGTTCGAGGGGGGTCACAACAGGAGGAGCCGCCAGAAGAGACAGACGATCGGCGGAGGCGGTACAACTCCCAGTTCAACCCCCAGCTGGCCCGGCGCCCCCGCTGGCAGGACCCCCCTCTGGCTCACTGACTCCTGAGGGGTACAGGAGAGGCTGCCGCCAGCCGTCATATAAAACTATTTATTCATAAATATTTTCCAAAATGAAAATAGGTTTACCAAAAAATGTCCCTCAACTCGAGAGGGGAGGAGGGGGCAGCCCTCGCCCCCAGGCCCCCAGGGTGGGGCTGAGAGGAAGAGAAAACCTCCCGGCCCCTCCTTGCTTCCTGGGGGAGGGGGCTGCCCCATGGCCTGGGGCCTCCCCATCTTCCAGGGCAGAGCCCTCGGGGCAGGGGGTCAGCATGCTGGGGTGGGGTGGGGGCGGGCCGGTGTCACTGGAGGTCCCGGTCCTCCAGGTAGCGGTACTCGAAGGTGAAGCCTTCCTTCTTGCGCTGGCCCCACTTCTCGTAGTCGAAGTAGATGTAGGTGCCCTGGCCGGGGAGAAGGCAGTCAGTGAGCAGACGAGAGGTGCTTGGGGGCGGGGCCGAGCTGACAAAGGGGACTGTTCTCAGGGCTGTGGAGGTGCCAGGCCCTGACCCTGCGCCCTCCGGCATGGCATGCTCTCCTCGGGCAGGAAGGGTTACCACGCCCACTTTAGGGGAAGCAGAGGGAGGCGCAGAGGTCACGCGCCAGAGCAGGGCCTTGGCCCCGCACTTTGCAAAGTCCTGCTTCTCAGGAGGCCGTGGCGTCCTAGCACTGCATCTCCACCCCCCGAGGCCAGCACCCCGGCCGGATGGACAGGCTGTGTGCGCACTGACGGTCACTGGTGCCTGGTGGGCGGGTCTTTCTGGAGGAGTGATGCCTGGAAATACACTAACTTGGCAGGTACTTTGGACCCAACCAGGAGGGGACAGGTCTGGAGGTCAGAGGCCTGTGGGAATGGGGCTGGGCTCTGAGCGGCTGAAATGCTTCAAAGAACCTGCAGGAACCGAGGGGAGCGGGCTGTCCTCTGAGGACATGACCATCAGGCACCAAGTGAAGCACGCTGGGACAAGTGCAGCGCACCCAGGACCCTCCGTGGCAGGCACCCGTCATGTACACACAACTAACTCATTCAATCCTCACCACTGCGTAAGGGGGGCCCGTCACCCCATTTTTACAGAAAACAGGAATGGCACAGGTTTCACTGCCTTGCCAGGGCCCCGGCTGGAGGCGGGTCACACCCAGGTTGAGTCCCCTGAGCGTTGTGTAAGGAGGCCCGCCATCACTGGAACTGGAGAAGGCCATTCAGACAGTAACAGCTTCCCCATCTGCACTTGCTGAGTGAGCGCTAGGCACAGGCAGGGAGGAGGCGGCAAGGCCCTGGGCAGCGTGGCCGTGGGGGGCGGACAGGCACAGGCTGTGTGGCTGGGGGAGGCTCCCCGAGGAGGGGGCGTTTAGGGCAGGACCTAGGGTGACTAGGAGTCGCTCAGTGTGAATGACAGACGAGCTGAGCTGGCTGCAGGGTGGCGAGGGGCGGGGCCTCACCTGCTCGAACTCGTCCGTGATGGTCTTGGGCTCCTCGTGCCTCTGGAACCACATCATGTACTTGGTGTGGAACCGCCACGACTGCTTCTTCAGGGCCTTGGCTGCCAGGTACTGCGCCTTAGTGCCCTGGGGGAGGAAGGGTGCAGCGGGGGTCAGGGGACCCCCAGATGGGAGGGGCAAGGGGGAGGGGCCGGGCATCAGGGCTGACCCCGGGCCCCGCCACAGACCAAGATGGGCTGGACCCTCCAGCAGGAGCGGGCGGGGCCCAGAACATACCAGTGCTGGCCAGAAGGAAAAGGAGACAGGAGGTGGGAGTGCTTCCAGAGAAGCTTGGAGAAGGAAGAAAGACTAACGCATGAGGAGTGCTCGGAGGGGCGGCCTAGGCTTCCCAGGCGGATGAGGGCGGAGGCTACGCGGGACGCCCGGGGGTCACAGAAAGGCTGTCCGCAGGGACAGCAAGCAGCCCGCAGGGACAGCTAAACAGACAGGCACTGGGGGTGGGCAACCTAGCCCTCCGCCTCAGCCATTCTGACCCCCCTGTGCTAAAGTGGGGACCAGGACGGGTTTGGTTTGGGGGGGCCCAGGACTGGGGGAATGGGGAGGGGTGCGGTCCCGGTGGCCGCAGTGGGGCACCCACCTCACCCCTCCAGCCCGAGGGGGGACAGCGGCGGTGGCGGCGAAGCCGGGGGGCCCGAGGCTGCCCCGGGGGCCCTGCTGTACCTCCAGATAGTAGAAGATGAAGAAGAGCGTCTCCGTGGACAGGCGCTGGTAGAATTCCACGGTGTCCGAGTGCGGGGGTGGCATCTGGTGGTGGTAGGGGGGCGTCGGGCAGGGGTTCCGGGGGAGGTACTGTCTGTGGGGGACCGGTGTGTTAGTGCCAGTGCCTGCCACCCCTGCTGTATCGGGGTGGCAGAAGGCCCCCACCCCGCTCTCACCTCTCTCTCCCGCCCCACCGCCCGGGGATCAATGGGAGCGTCTGTCGCCTGATCGCCCAGCCTGAACTCATCCCCACCTACCGTGGAGCCCACGTCAGGTGCCCAGCAAGCTTTACTGGTCTCAGGACTGGGGACCAGTTCCCCACCCCAGCCGCCTCCCTAGATTTGGGTCCCCTCCTCGCAGCCCCTCACCTGATCCGCTCAGAGTCTGAGGGGTGGGGCATGTGGTGCCAGGCGGCCTCTTCCATGGCCTGCTGGTAGAGCTGCTCCTTGGTGAGGGGCACAGGCCCCAGGGGGCACACCCCCAGGGACAGCGGGATGTTCACCTCTGAAAGCTGCAGAGGCGGCTGGGCCGAGGCCGGAGGAGCTGCCGTGCTGCTCAGGATGATGTCTGTGGGGAGGGCAGGGCCAGGCCCTTGGGTGAGGCTGGGTGGGCGCCCTTCCTCGCTGGGCTGCCCCCACAGCACCGGGACCCTCACCTCGCTCAGTCAGGTGCAGCGTTGGCACGGGGTCCTCGATGGCGGAGCTGAGAGCTGCCCTTTCTGCCATGGACTTCAGGGAGCTCAGGGGCTCGGGGGCCTGGGGAGGGAACGGGTGCCTCAGGTCCTAGGCAGAGGGCTGGTGTGGGGACTCATCTGCTCGGGGGAGGGTGGCACAGCCAGAGCCTTTAGTGTGCGACAGTGTTCGCTGCGGCCCTAACGGGGGGACTGGCCAGGGAAGCAGCCCCAGCAGAACCGGGCATGCGCTGATGCTGCAGACACTGCAGGACGGGGCACGCAGAGAAGAAACCACCTGCCATGCACACGTGCGACACGCCTCCTTCAACGCGGGGAGCACCTCCTCCTGCCTGCATCTCCCTCCGCGCCCCAGCCCGGCCGTCCTTGCCGCCCAGACCTTCACAGCTCCTCCGTCCTGTTCTCCCCGGGCCCCGGGTCCTCTCCAAGGCCCCACCACTCACCCCAGCAGTCCCTCCCTGTGGGGCCTCCCAGCTGAGGGCCTGCTCCAGGAACACGGACACGTGAACTTCCTGCCCTTGCACCTCTCGGTGGGAGTGCTGGCTCTGGGCCAAGCTCCCAGGAGCCTGACGAAGTTCCCAGCCTTCCAGCCAATGTCACCCGTGGTGACTGCCGAGTCGGGTGGAGGGGGAATAGCGCGCAACGCAGGCTTGGACCCGGGCAGTGGGCATCACGCTGCCCATGGAGCCGGGTCTAACCCGCAGTGTCCTGCTGATGGCGATCAGGACCCCTGCCCTCAATGGCAGCACCCCACCAAGTCAGGCAGCCGGCCTGCACCCCCTCCTGCAGAGAGGACACCCCTTTCCTCCTCTCTCTGCTGAACTCCCCCCCACCCCAGCCTTCTAACGACCACTCCGACATGAGCCTGCGTAGAACTCAGAGACACCCACTTCTCTTCCTCCGTCAGCATTTCCTGCCACTGTGACCCCACCTGCCCCATCCGGTCCCCGCTTAGTCACACCCCCAAGAGGCCTTGCAGGGCCGTCGCCACAGGTGAGACCACAGGGGCCAAGCGCACTCCCACCCGGCAGGGGCTCTGTCCGCACGGAAGGCGGTACTGGGTGCATTCACACACAGATGCCCAGAGCAGACGTCAGCAGGCGTTTCCTTAACTTAGGTGACTTCCTCAAGGGAGCAGGAGGGCCGTGAGCTGGACAGTGTTTGTGTGAATAAAGTACAATGTGTCTTAGGAGGAGAAATGGAGACAGAACTGGAGGGAGCGAGGATGGTGGGCACCCGGAGAGCAGGCAGCAGGCGAGTGAGCACCACCAGGCGCAGGGCAAGGCCGGGGGAGCAGTGGGGGAGACCCCGAGATGGTGAGGGTGCAGGAGGAAGGAAAAGACCAGAGAGAAAGCAGTGACGGCGTGAGGAGTGGAGCCAGGGGTGGCAGTGGAGGCCTAGGGTGGGGGTGGTGGGTGGGGGGCGGGGTTGCAGCGAAGGTCTGGGCAAAGCTGGCAGGGGCAAGACACACAGGCTTTGCACCCACCTTGATCTCCGGGGCGGCGCTGAACTGCGGGGGTCCGTTGAGCAGGGCGCCAGCTGCCTTGGCATCACTGAAGCTGGGTGTCGGGGAGCTGGGAGGGTTCACAGGAAGTGGCACGAGGAGGCTGGGTCCCCCAGCGTTGTTCCCTGAGCCTGGGGCTACGCCCCCAGCGCCTGCTGGGGCAGCTGCACTGGATTCCTTCCTGGAGAGAAGACAGAAGAGGGGGATCATGGGAGTGTCCCCACGGTGAGACGGACAGGAAGGGTGACGAGGGAGAGAGAACAGGGAGGAGGCCAGCAGCAGCAGAGGGACCGCGAGGGGTGGGCTGAGGGACGGAGGGAAGGGCTCTCTGGGAGAAGAGCTGCCAGGTGGGACGACTCGGCGCTCCCAGGCCGTGCAGCCGACATCCACTAGGAAACAGGGCGGCCTCTGAACGGTCCACGGAGCAGGGTGTGAGTGGGTGTTCCAGCCACAAGATGTGCCTCAGGCAGACACCCCCTTGGGAGCCCCCCGGAGAGGAGGGGTGAGTGGGAACAGGCTCCCCGAGGTCCCACCCAGGGGGGAAGCTCTCGTGGGGCGCTGTCCTGGGCATCGGGGACCAGGGGAAGGTGGCTGGGGACGGGGAGGAGGACTTTGGGGGGGGTCTTTCACTTTGGGGAGCAGACAGAGCCCTCCATGGAGTCGGGTGACGGTGGGGCAGGAACAGAAAAGGGGGGCTGAGGCCAAACCAGAGCTCCTCCGGGAAAGAGGAAGTCAGAGTGCCCAAGGGGGTGTGGGCTGAGAACCCCGTCAGTGAGGAACACTTTACGTCACAAAGGGCGAAGCTGGGGGACCCGTGCCCCGTGTCCCAGACCAAAAGAGGTGGGACACGGCTCGTGGGGGTGCCAACGGGCAGGGCAAGGCCTGTGTCTGCACCACGGGCAACAGTGGGTACCCCGTGCCTGTCCCCAACCCCGACGGAGGCCGACACTCACGAGGTGCTGGAGGGTGGGTTGTGGGGGCCAGATGGGGGGCCCAGAGCCTGGCTGCTGGCATTGCTGCCCCCACTGCTGCTGAGAGCCACCTCCGCCGGGCTGTCCGCTACGACGGAGCTGTAACCTGGGGGAAGGAAGAGGGGATGAACGAGGCCACCGGCAGCTACCCCAGCACCCCCTGCTCCCCAGCAGCCCCTCCTCCCCAGCACCCACCACTCCCCAGCAGCCCCTGCTCCCCAGCAGCCCCACTCACTGGTGGCACCGTTCTGCTTGCTGGCACCTCCACTTCCACTGCTGTTACTGCTGCCGCTGCCTCCACCTCCCCCGCCAGGCTGGACGCTGGGGGGCCGGGGCTGGGCAGCACTGGGCCCACTGGGGGCTGGTGGGGCCACAGCCTGGGCGTAGGGGGCGGGGGTGCCCGAGTTGTGGCTAGGAGCGGGGCTGGCCTTGGGGCCCAGGGCACTTGGAGGTGCTGCCGGGGCGGGGGCCCCGTTGTTGCCAGGGGTGGTGCTCAGAGCTGAGGTGGCGGGCGGGGGGCCGGCCGGGTAGCTGGGCGGCACGGCGGGGGACTGAGAGTGCTGGCTGCTGTGGACCGGCTTGGAGCCGTTTTTGGCTGGAGACTGCGGGTGGGAGAGAGAGGAGGGTCAGGACCCGCGGGCCGGCAGGGATGCCATACTGAGCCTCCGGCACCCCTTCCCGGGGGCTGGGCGGCCTCACTGAATGGCTTCCACAGCCACCTTCGTGCTTCAAACACCGATGCCTTCCTAGCCCACCCAGCGCCCCACCCAGCACCCCGCCCTGTCCCCACAACGTCCCCCAGAGGGATGTGACACACTCAAGAGAAACCCGCTGTCCGTGACACGGCCAAGTGCAAACACCTCAGGCCTCACATGAGGCGAGATGGAACCAGCCCGAGCCCAAGAGAAGGAAAGAGCTGCACTGGACAGTGACCGCCCATCACGTAGCGGGCTAAGCACCTCGTGGGGCGTATGAGCACCGCCCAGGAAGCAGGCTGGTGGCGCGCCCATGGCGTTCCGAGGCCAAGCTGCTGGCAAAGACTTGCTCTTGGCCATCTGGGCCTGCCATCCTGATGCCCCGGCCCCTTGTGCTCACCACACACCCAGCGGGACACGAGCTGACTCCTTCCTGGCACCTCACAGCCTCACCCCTGCCTGCCTCAGGGCCCGGACGGCCCTCCCGTGGCCCACGGGGAGCTAGGGCCCGGGGCCTGCTCCGCTCCCACCGGGAGACACCACCCAAGCAGCGTCTCCCAATGTGTGCTGCCCGGGAGGCGCTGATTCGCAGGGTCACCAGGGGAGAAAGGAACCCTGAGTGCTTCCCCCCTGGGATACCCAGCAGACCTGGCACAGCGCAGCCAAGACCCAGAACCTCCCAGAGAAAGGGCCTGTCTGACGCTGACCTGGCCGGTCTCGGGCTGGTCGGGCTGCACAGGGTCCCTCTGGGCTCTCGGCCCGGCCACCCTCGGCCCTGCGCTCACAGCTGGCCCCGCACACCTGGCGGGCTCACCGCGCGGCACTTTGGGTTTCACTGACGATGCCTGTTACCTGCCACTACCTGGCCCAGGAGCGTCACCCTTCCCCACTGGGCAAGCTCGTCTCCCTCCACCCAGGGCCGATATGCCCTCCAGAGCAGCTTCTGACCTCCCTGCCAGGGAGGCGCCCGGGCCACGCCTGGACCACAGCCCCTGCCTGCCTGCCCCTGGCCCCTCAGGGCAGCCTGTCCCAGAGCCCGCACTGCGGCCATCCTCAGGCTTCAGTGCACCTTTGGGAACCAAAGAAGTAGCAAGCGACATGCCCCTCAGACCCACCTGGCTGACTTCACTGTCCGTGGAGCGTCCCCTCTTCTTGTCATCTTCAGAGTTTTCCTGAGGTGAGGGAGGCACAGTCAGAAACGCGTCATCTCTGAACCCCCAGGACCTGTAACCAGCTGACCCCTCGGGCCTCAGAGCATTCAAGTCCCTGTGCCCCTATCTCACTGGGGATTCTCACTGGGAACCGAGGCCCTGCTCCCAGGTCATCTCCCGGAAACAGCACCACCCGCCAGCCTCCTTGGGGCTGCAGGTCCGACCTCTGCCCAGCCTTCCACCTCCACACCCAGCACCCCGTGTGGCCGTCCATCTCCTCAGCTCTCTGGGGCCCTGGGACCCAGACCCTGGATGCGGAGGTCCTCGCTTCCTCGATACCCCCGTGCTGGGCCCCCCCAGGCCTCACCGTGGTGCAGTTGGCCGGGCTGGGCGGGATGGGCGAGCTGGAGGTGGTGGAGGTGGGCGTGCTGCTCGACTGGTTGAAGATCTCGTCCTCCATGTGACTGTGGCTGGGGGGGGAGGTGGCGACCAGCGCCTGTGCTGTGGGGCAGGGGAGGGGCGTGCTGAGCTGGCTGGGGCGCCCCCTGCCCGGCCCCACCGCCCTGTGCACGCAGGTCACCCCTGGGCCTCACGAATGTCCTCGAGGTCCAGGTCGTCGTAGAGGAACTCATTCTCCTCGAAGTCGGGGTCCTGAGAGGAGTCGACGTAGTACTCCACGTCGTCCTTGATCTTGCGGATGGCGTCCACCAGGATGGAGTCGTTGTCCAGCATGCGCAGGATGGTCTCCAGCATGCGCACGTGGTAGCGGTGCTTCTCGATGTGCCGCTTCAGGCCCTCGATCCGGTCCTGCTTCTGCTGGTGAGCCCAGGGCCAGCTCAGGGGCTGCGGGCGCCGCCCAGCCCTCCTGCCCCACAGAACCCGTCCTCAGTCCCACTCGGGCCCCCCCTGCGCGGGCAGTGTGGAGCCTCCCGCCCTGCCCCCCGGGATCCCACGGCTCCCCAGACGTCCCTGCAGACCTGGCGAGGACTCGGAGACCCTGTGCCTCCCACAGCCTGGTCCCGCATGTGCCTCTGACTACCTGGACCTCTCACCTCTGCTGAGGCCCCCGCATCCTGTCCGGCTCCCACAGTAATAACGACGACCCCACTCGAGGGAGCTTGCGGTTTACAATCACAGCCCTTGTCACGCCATGCCCCACACTAGCTGTGCCCGCTGAGGAGCCCAGGATCTGAAGCCTGGCTCCCAGGCACTCCAGGGACCTCCTCCCGAGGCCCCCATTCCCTTTGGGGTTTGACACCTTAATCCCAAGTCTAACCCCTCTCTGAACGGACCTGTTACATGACCACGGCCACTTACAGGGACACGTTCTGAGAGTGTCGTCAGGCACCGACGGAGACCTGAAGGTCCGGCCTGCCCACCCCAGGCTGCCGGGCACAGCCTGTCCACCCCGTTCTGGGCTGAGCGGTGTAGCAACTGTAACGCCACGTAAGTATTCGTGTATCTAAACATCCCCACACAGGAAAGGCACGGCAAGAACACAGCGCCAAGCATCACGTGTGCAGGAGCCCGTGCGTGTGCACGCATTGGAGTAGCGGGGGGAGAGCCGTGGTGAGAGTGAGTAGAGGGAGGAAGAGAAGGGGAGAAGGGAAGGGGAGAGAAAGGGAGAACAGAAATCAAGAGACCCAGGAAGGTAAAGCTAGAGATGAGAACAAAGGGAAGGGGCTTGGGAGGGGGAGGGGTGATGGGGACAGAGCCGGAGGGGAGCAGTACTGCTTGGGGGGGCGAGGGGGTGAGACAGAGAGAGAGAGAGAGAGAGAGAGAGAGAGAGAGAGAGAGAGAAAGACAGACCCGGGAACCAAGGGAAGTGAGTGTGTGCACACGAGTGTGTGATTGCGGTGCGGGCGGGGGGCAGGCTCCCGGTGCCCCTCCGCCCCAGCCCACTCCTCGCACAGGGAGGGAACAGCACGCTGAGCCTCCTCCTCCACTTAAACCACCGCTCAGGCAGCAACTTCAACATCGTAGTTGGGTCCAGCCTTTCCTTTCAACATCACACGTCAGCCTTTTGCTTACAATGTTATCAGCTCATGGGCCACCCGCACCCAGACCCTCGCTGCCCGGAACATTACTCAGCACGTGGCTCTGGCCCCCTCCGAGCCCGGTCCCCAGAGCCCTCGGCTCTCACCGTGTCTGCACCTCCCTCTGGCAGGCCATCCCCGCGCCAGCTCCCTGAGGACAGGTCTGTTCCCTGTGCTTCCCATGCCGACAGCAGGGGTCTGCACCCTGCGAACTCACAACCTGCTTCCTGGGCTCTGGAACCCGAGGCCCGAGCCTCTGGGCGTCCCAGACCTCACTGCTCCTCGGCCGCATGTACTGTCCCTCCTGCCTCGCCTGCCTGTACCCACTGTCCCCCCCTGAGGACCCAGGGCTGCAGCTGCTGGACCTCCCACCCCGGTCCGATGGGTCTCACGCTGTGCAACCTAGGCAGAACTCTTCCCCTCCCCCCACTGCTCCTCCTCCTCCTCCTCCTCCTCCTCGCCCGCCCCTGTTCACCCAGAAGGCACTGGGCCTGCCTCACCTCCTCCCTGCGTCAGCCCGGTCAGCTAGGCCCTGACCCCACCCGAGCCCCCGTCCCACCAGCCAGCCCACGCCCCCTCCGGGTGCCGGCCCCACTCACATCCTTGTCGCCCTTCTTCTTGCGCGTCTGCACCGACAGCGACTCCACTTCGCTCTCAAACTGGTCCACCTGCATGTTTAGGGTGTCGATCGTGTTCTGGGGGAGGAGCAAAGGCGGGGTCAGCCAGCGTCCCCTGCGATGCCTGGGGCAGGGCCCCGAGGTCACCTCTTCTCGCCGGACTCACCGTGAGCCACTGGCCGACCTCCTCCTTCTCCTTCTGGGCGGGGTCCACCTTCTGCGCCAGGCCCAGGCCCTCCTTGCTGTAGGCTTTGGTCTTGGTCTCTCGCTCCACGACTTTGAACCGCTCCATTTGCTGTGGAGAGCGCAGTTGGCAGCCTGTCCCCTTCCCTTCTCTCAGGACCTCGGGGCCCTCCCGCCTGAGGCCAGGCTCTGGCTCCTACCGTCTCAATGAGCTTGCGGTTCTCTATGAGCTGCCTCTTGTCCTTGATCTCGTTGGACGCTACCCATGTCTTGATCTGGTCCCTCAGCCGCTGAAGGGAAAAGCAAGACAGTCAGACTCCTCGGCACCCGGGCACCGAGGCCCCAGCCCTCCTCTTCCTGGGACCCAGCAGTCCACTCTCCCGTCCTGCCACCCTCAGGACACAGGCGTCCCGGCCCCCAGCCCCTCACTTGAAGCTTCTTAATCTCCTTCTTTAGGTCAGCCTCATACTTTTCTTTCTGGTTCGCGTTGGCTGCATTGTGGAGCTGGGGGAGGAGAGAACGCACGCCGTCAGTGTGGGACTCGCGGCCCCAGTGCCCACGCCAGTCTGTGCCGGGACTCTGAGGACACCCCCCAGGATGGGCTGCCCTAGTGCCCACGTGTCTCTATGTGCCCGGGACTCTGAGGACACCCCCCAACCCATCTCAGAGCTGCTTCCCTCAGCATCCCCTCCCCAGACACCCTGCACCTCCTCCTGGCTCTGCTCGCTGGAGACCCAGGTTCGTAGGCCCAGACCGGTACCTTCTGCCAGATGTCTTCAAACTGCTCGACGCCCTCGGACACCTTCTTGAGGCAGCGGTCAATCTCACCTGCGGAAGGAAGGAAGGAGGGCAGGCAGTGAGCGCCTGCCGGGCAGCAGGCACCCAGGAGGAGCTCCGAGGGCACGAGGCCGCCACCCAGTACCTTGGAGTTTGCGCTTGTCCGCCATCTTCCCTGCCCTATAGGCGCACTCTCTTCATACTCTCGTGGAGACAGACGCTGCTGGGAGAGAGGGGGAAGGAACACACATTTACTCTCTGGTGGGCGCAAACCCAGACAGGAAAGAGGCTGGGAAGAGGGGCTCAGGGGACGGGAAAGGGAGGAGGAATCTACTATCGACGACAAGGACCTGGCCCAGTTCTCCATGCTGCCTCACCTGCCCAGCACAGGCCTGAACTTTGCTGAAATGAGGAAACAGATACACTTTTGTGTACGTGTGACCCAGGAAGTGGAAAATTCCTAGAGTGCGGGGCACCTTGCCCCAGATGACAGTCCAACGCCTTTATCAGAGCAGAAAAGAGCCAGCGCACAGCTGCCTGCGGGACGAAGGTGAGACCTGGAGGCCTCACTTCCCACCGAGGGGTCGGGCACGCAGGGGACTCGCCCCTAACACCTGAGAGGCACCCTCAGCCACGTCGGGAGGCACAGAACAGCTGCGCCCCCCAGAGAAGGGCCGGCACTGGGTGTGTGTGAGCTGTAAGGGACAGAGGGGGCGTGGGGGGCAGACACGCCGTAACCGGGCAGCACTAACCCCCCCACACCGACAGGGCTGGGTCCCAAGTAGAAAACGTCTATCCCAGAGCGAATGCTGAAACCAAAGGAGACAACACGCCCACCCCCAGGGGCGACAGCCAGAAGGGCTGGGTCTGGGGCAGGCAGCGACCCAAGAGGCCGGGAGGAGGGCTCTGCGGGAGACGAAGGGTGAAAGGGGACCTTTGCCGAGAGGAGCTATCTGCACGCAGGAGGGAGTTACATATCAGAGCATCGGAAATGGAGACTCGGAAACACACACCGCCAGGGCAAGCACCCAGGACTCAGAGGGGCACCTGCACCCTGAAGAACTCGCAGGCACCCCAGGGGGGCTGAGGCCCTCAGGGGTCCCAGGAGCTTTGCCTGGAGGAGGAAGCTACACCTTAGGGCCCGACATCAAGACCAGGGGAGAGCGGGGCCTGGCAGCGAGGGTTACACACGAGGACTCCCGACACCAGGCTGCCCCCCGAGAGGCGGCCTCTACTGAAAGGCCCAGCTCCCCGGGCTCCGAGATGGGGGACGAGGAAGAGGGGGCCCTATGCCGACGACCGAGCCTCAACCCGCGCAGTCCCCGCCCACAGGAGCGTCTCAGCACCGTCCTGCGGCTGCGGGACACTCAGCACTCGACTCGCAATGTGGCCGGAACATGTCCCTCCTAAGTCCACAGTCAGCACTACCTCCCACGTGGGCAGTAGCTGCGGGGGGACAGGGTGCCAGAGAGCAGGCCCTGCACCGGGCGGGGGCCCATAGAGACGGGCAGGTCCCTAACCTCAGGGAGGCCCCCACAGGGACCCCTCCGCGTGGGGGTAGTGGGTGTGGCACCTGAGGCTTGGAGGGCGAACATTCCTCTGCAACAGGCCCAGCCAGAGAACCTGCCACTCTCAGCCCAGGGCCAGCTGACCGGCCAAGGGGGGCCGAGCCCGGCCGCCCAGCGCCAGGACGGGAAGCAGCCAGAGCCCAGGAGAGGGCTGCCCAGAGGGAACTCAACCAAGAAGCACACGGGGCCCAGACCCCAACATGAAGCTGAGGGGCCCAGAAAAGCCTCTTGCTGCCCAGGGTGGGATGAGGACAGGACGTCACACGAGAGTGCGTGCTCCCTGCCTCTCCCAGGACGCAGACACAAGGTGCTGCATGCCTCCTCCGTGAGGGAGGACGCTCCACCCCTCTGAGGGTCGGAATGCCTGGCAGGGAGGAGCTGACCCCCTAGAGCAGCGGTTCTCAACCTTCCTGATGCCGCGACCCTTTCATACAGCTCCTCATGTTGTGGGGACCCCCAGCCATAAAATTATTTTCGTTGCTACTTCATCACTGTAATGTTGCTACTGTTATGAGTCGTCATGTAAATATCTGCTATGCAGGATGTATTTTCATTGTTACAAACTGAACATAATGAAAACATAGTGATTCATCACAAAAACAATACGAAATTATAGATGTGTTTTCCAATGGTCTTAGGCGACCCCTGTGAAAGGGTCATTCAACCGCCAAAGGGGTCGCGACCCACAGGTTGCGAACCGCTGCTCTAGAGGGTACGGACTATAGGGACTGCAGCCGCGAGTCCTGAAGGAGTTGGGAGCCCGGCGCCAGGGGAACCAGAGCCCGAGCCCGGGGAGGTTTCAGGCAGAACCTCCAAGGGACACAGCCGAGACCCGGACAGGACACGTGTGACCCGGGCGGCAGCTCCTCCAGAGGAGGGCCAGCACCTGTGCCCTGGAGACCGGGCACCACAGCGGGCGGGGGCCTCGGCCACAGAGGAACACCCCACATCGAGGTCCCCAGCGAAGGACAAACAGAGAGGAAGCCGGCCAAGGAGAGCCCCACCGCTCCGGGAATCTCCCCAGACCCCCCTAGGAGCTGACCCCCTAGAGCAGTGGTTCTCAACCTCCCTAATGCCGCGACCCTTTCATACAGTTCCTCATGTTGTGGGGACCCCCAACCATAACATTATTTTCGTTGCTACCTCATCGCTGTAACTTTGCTACTGGTATGGACCGTCGTGTAAATATCTGATATGCAGGGTGTATTTTCATTGTTCGGGACCCACAGGTTGAGAACCGCTGGTCCAGAGGAAGGCTCATCCCGCGATTCAGGAGCCAGCGCTGAGGGTGGGCGAGTGGGCAGCTCTCCACCCGGGAGCCAACGCTCAGGAGATGAAAGCCCCCGACTAAGGGAGCCCCCCGACTTCCCTGGGGGTGGGGAGAGCTGTCACGCAAAGGCCCCAGGAAGAGCAGGGCTGAGTCCAGGGGAGGGACACCAAGCCGCCCCGGGGACGAGGACCAGGACGCTCAGGCCACTGCGAGGTGATGCTGGGAGGCGATCCTGGACGCTAGGGCCCACCTGGGCGAGGGGACACCACAGGACTCTAGTCCAGAGGAAGTGACAACACACAGGGGTCGCTCCCCCATCCCAGGCTCCTTCCCCCCCACAGCGAGGAGCCTGAGCCATCAGCGCCGGGCAGACGCACTAGCCCTGCGCCCCTGTCCCTGCCTTTGGGGGGGGGGGGGGTGGCCTTCAGCAGGGACAGAGGGGCCACCACCCAGGCAAGGGGACCGCCCCCACATGGCCCCCTGCCCCGGGGAGAAAGCACAGCCCCCCCCCCCCAACATCGCACAGCACAGGAACCTCATTCCCTGAGGTGCCAGCAGGGTGGGTGGGGGTGAACCCCGGCTCTCGGACGGGGGACACCGAAGGGCTCTTTGGAGCTGGGAAGCTTACACGTCCACAGGATGGGGGGGGGGACCCCTGCCTCCCGGAAAGGCTACACCCCAATGGAAGGACGGATGCGAACGGGGCGGCGAGGGCCGGGGAGGAAGGCCCAGAGGTGACAGCCCCCGACCCGGCCGGGGGGCAGGCACCAGGCTCAGGGGAGGGGCGCCCGCCCCGCGCACACCGGGCGGCGGTGAGCAGCGCGGAGCAAGTGGCAGCCGACGGGTGTCAGCGAGTCGGGACCAGCTGGTCCCCGAGACCAGCACCATCCCCGCCCGAGGGGAGTGGCGGCAGGAGGACCCCACACCCGGGGCCGGTTCTCCGGCTCCCCGGTTCGGACTCGGGGCTCCCCCGGCGCCGGGAGCACGAAGCGCGAACTGGCGGGGGCTCCGGCGGCGGCGTCCCGCGTGCAGGGGGCTCCCCCGCACCCCGTCTCCGAGTGGCGGGAGCCCGGCCGCCGTGCCTGCCCGGAAGGGGGTCCGGCACCGGCACCGGCACCGGCACCGGCACCGGCACCGGAGGAGACCCCACGCCCGCAGCCGCGCGGACGCGGAGGGGCGGCACCTCGCCCGGGCTCACTCCCCGCACCCCGCGGGGCAGACGCGGACGCCACGCGCGGCCCGGGTCGCGGGCGGACTCCGGGTGACGCGGAGGGGGGAGCGGCGGAAGGAGGGGCGCGCTCGGCTGGGAGGGCGGACGCCGGACGGGGGGCCGCGCCGCGCCGGGACCCCGGGCGCCGAGCGGGGGCGGCCATGTCGAGACAGGAGGCGGTGTGGCAGGGGCGGGGGCGGCGGGGAAGGCGGTCGACGGCGCCGGGGGGAGGAGGGGAAGGGGTCCGGCCCAGTCGAGCCTGACGCTCTCACCACAGGAGCTGGCGCCGCCGCTGAGGAGCGTATCGCGATAGGCGAGGGAGGCGAGCGCCCGCCGCCTTTTTCTCGCGCCCCGGGCCCGGGCGCTATCGCGATAACGGCGCGGAGCGGAAGTGGGGTGGGGGAAAGTGGGCCCGGGGTTGTTCTGACGACGGGGTCGGGGCTCAAGGGAGGCCGCGGTGTCTGCCGATGGCTCCGCGGAAGCTGACGGGCCCGGTCCAAGATGGCGGCGGCGGCGGAGGCCTCCCCTCCGCTCTTCTCGTCTCTGGCGCCGGCCCGCCCCCAAGCCCCGAATAGAGCCCTACCATTGCTCCTGCTGCACGTCGCTCCTGCCGCTCGGGCGCGTGCGATTGGCTTTTGGCAGGGATGCGTTCGGCCCCCTGCCATCGATTGGACAATTGCTTCAAGGCGCGGCGTTCGATTGGCCTCCCGCGCAGGCTACTAGGATTGGCTCAGGTTTTGTTCCCCGTCCCTCCTCCTCCTCCCGCCTCAAGGCACAACACGCCAGCGCGAGGGCCCGCGCGTCAATCAAGAGGCTGGTGTCGTGCTGATTGGACACACCCGCCCCCCTTTCCTAAACCAATTGGCAGGGGGGAGGAGCTAGGCTGATCAGGGGAGGGAAGTCTTCCGTCAAGTTTAGAGCCATTTTTAATTGGTTGGGAGGGAATATTCCATGCCGAAGCCATTGGTTGGTCCTGGAAGTGGGTAGGGAAAGTGGAGGAAGGCATGCTTAGTGGGAGTTAAAGACCGAGCACCTAATGGGTTACAGACAGGTGCCTTCAAAGCTGAAGTCACCTGCCAATCAAAACATCCCCTAGGCCAAGGGGGAGGAGCTGAGCGAGAGGGCCCACCCCTTTTCCCTCGTTGGCCCTGACTGTTATCACTCATGCCAGTCTGTCCAATAGTGTAGCGAGGGGGCGGTACGTGCTCCTGCAGCGTGTGAAACAGGGCGTAGCAGCCCGACCTGGGGACTGGGGCGCATCCCTCTCTACCCCCAGCGTCCAGGCTGTCGCTCCGCAGCACGGTCCGTCTCCGGGTGCCTGTGCTGGGCACGAGACAGCGCCCCAAGTCACTGGCACCACGCGAAGCTGCATTCGTGGGGAAGCGCCGCGGAGGCACGGAGTTTTGTCCTGCCTCTGAGGGCTACGTGGCTGTTCCTCTCCTGTGCATCTCCGTTTCCTCGGTGCAGAAGGTGCAGGTGACATTAGGTTTACCCTCCCACGGTTGCCACCTGATGCCTGTTGCTCCTTAATATCTCAGCTCTGTGCTCTACTCTTGGGAGGAAAACTTCCCTGACATCCCACACCACGGGCTCAGGTGAGAGCCCTGTTGGTTCGTTCGGATGGACGCTTGCACGTCTGACGTCGTTTTCGTCATTACTCAACTCTCTCCTTATGGATTTTGCATCCCAGGAGGCACTGAGTTAACGCTTTGCTAAGCGGATGAATGAATGCAAGGAATGACTGTGGTTAAGACTTGCTAACAGCGGTTCTCAATCTGTGGGTCGCGACCCCTTTGGCGGTCGGACGACCCTTTCACAGGGATTGCCTAAGACCATCCTGCATATCAGATATTTATGAAGATTCATAACAGTGGCAGCATTACAGTTATGAAGTAGCAACGAAAATAATTGTATGGTTGGGTCACAACATGAGGAACTGTATTTAAAGGGCCAGAAGGTTGAGAACCACTGCTTGCTAAGCACCGGTGTTTCCATGAGCCTCCAGAATCACACCCATCAAGATGGGAAGCCAGAGCTGCCCATTATCTCCAGGTGGAGGAAAGTCAGATCAAAGCAGTGGGAACTGATGGTGACAAGGGAGATAAGAATGCTTCTGAAAATGCAAGGTTGCCCTGGCCAATGTTGCTCAATGGTTAGAGTGTCGTCCCATGCCCCGAGGGTCACAGGTTTGACTCCGGGGCAGGGCACACACCCAGGTTTCGAATTCAATCCCAGGTTGGGACGCATGTGTGAGGCAACTGATCGGTCTCTCACATCAATGTTTCTCGCTCCCTTCCTCTCTGTCTAAATTCAATGAACAACATATCCTCAGATGAGGATTAACAAGAAAAAAGCAATGTTCTTAGGGCCACACAGCCTCAGAGATTTGTACTTTTACAGACTTGCCAGGTGATCCCTGTGCTCACTGGAGTTTGAGTTTTGCTGTGGGGCTTTGCTATTCAAAGTGCCCCCTGCACGGGACTTCCCAGGAATCGCTTGGGGGGGGTGGGCATGGTTAAAATGCGATCCTGATCCAGGTCCCAGGTTCTGCTTTTCTAACAAGTTCCCAGGTGAATGGAGTGTCCACAGTCCCCACATCGAAGAGCAAAGACCCAGAGGACTGGTTCTCAAACGTGGCTGCACCTAGAATCACCTGGTGGCTTTTGAAAAAACCTAGTCAGCCTCACTGTAACCAGTGAAATAAAAATAAATCTGGGGCCCGGCCAGTTTTGCTTAGTGGTTGAGTGACAACCTATGAACCAGGAGGTCCTGGTTAGATTCCTGGTCGGGCACATGCCTGAGTTGTGGGCTCCACCCCCAGTGTGAGGCGAGCGGGAGGCAACCGATCAATGATTCTCTCATAGTTGATGTTTCTCTCTCTTTCCTTCTCCCTTCCTCTCTCTGAAAGCAATAAAAACATGTTAAAAATAAATCTGGGGGTCAGAACCAGGTAGCAGGAATTGTAAAACTTCTGAGATGACCCCAACATGCATCTAACTTTCTGGAGCAGTGGCTGCGAGTGTGGCCCCTACATCAGCAGCGTAGACATCACCTGGGACCTTGTTAGAAACGCACAGTGTTGAGCCTATGAAATCAGAAGCTCTGGGCCCAGCAGCCTGTTTTCATCAAACCTTGCAGGCAGCTCTGAAGCAGAGTGAGCTTCAAGGATCTTTGTTGTTAGTGTACACAGGACGGCAGGGCAGGCGACTGGATTCTGTCCCGAGACCTGCCCCCCTGCCACACACACCATTAGAGTCCCTCTGGCCAGGGGAGGTGGGATTCCGAAGGGCCCTTCCCGGCAGTGCCCCAAGCAGACCAGCCAGGGCTGTCACTTTTACTTACACAGGACTTGGGCTCAAGCATGAACTTGGGGAAGAGCTGTGTGACCGGGGTACTCTGGCCGGTAGAAGGAAGCTCCCAGGCGGAGGAGATTCAGAGCTCCGGGGTCCGCGGGAGGCACTGGGGTCCAGGGACACACACCGAGCCCTGAGTGGGGTGGGGCGGCCCAGAGGGGAACAGACAGGGAGATTGCAGCCGGGATCCGGAAGTGAGAGACCCGGCAAGAAGGCTGCTGGGGAAGCCTGGACGGCTCAAGCCATTCCCGGGAGGCCTCCCCACACCCACCTTTCAGCCTCTGCTTCCAACCCAGGGGACAGGCCTTGGCCGGCCCACCTCCCCCCCAGGCTGGGGGCTCCCCTCACACCTGGTGAGCTGAGCCTGGCACAGCAGCGGGAGCCCCAGCAGACGGACTAACACAGTGCCCGGCATCCGGTGGAGTTTGGTGGCCCCCCAGGCGGCCCACACGGGAGCTGGGCCTCTGCAGGCTCCTTGCTTGGGTGTGAAATCACAGGTGCCCCGAGGCGCGTGGACGGAGGGGGTGCTCCTCTTCCTGGGATCCATGACGGGGACTGGGCCGGGAGCCCACCCGGATCGGGGTCCCAGACTCTGTCCCCCAAACCCGGTAGCTCTGACTCCTCCAGTGCTTGACAATCAGATTCAGACAATGTGCTTTTAATCACACTTTTCCCAAAAGTATCTCCTTTCCCAGTTAAAATAACAAAAACGAGGTGTGGTGGGGACCGCTCTGCCACCCGGGGCGGCGATCTCGGTGCGGGGGCCTCCGCACCCCCCTGGACAGTCCGGGCACTGGGCACTGGCGGGCTCCCCCCGTCGGAGCCCCCCGGCCCTGGCCCCTTGGGAGCACAGGGCCTCCACGTCTGCCGTGGGCGGCCACCCAGGTGCGCCCTCAGGTGGACATGAGGCCGTTCTTCTCGCCCTTGACCTTGAGGAACTCGGCCATGCTGGAGAAGTACTTCTGGTTGGCCTCGGCCACCTTCTTCTCGGCCGCTTGTGGGTTCACAATCTCCAGGCCCTGGGCAGGCGAGGGGGACGGACAGCTGGGTGAGGAGATGGCCTGGCCCCTTGACATCAGCCCCCTCACCCCCCGCCGACACACACACACCCCCCCCCCCAGTGAACAGGCGAGGCTGAAGCCAGGGCGGGGTTTCCGGTACCTGGAGCGGGGTGAAGGCCACACTGGAGGCGGTGCCCGAGGAGCGGTCGCGGATGGTGGACTTCCCGCCGTACACCACACTCTGCTTCTGCAGGGTCCGCTGTGGGAGGGAGGGCGGGCGGGCGGCTGTGACCTGGGCCCTCCCTCCTGGGCCGCCTCGGCCCCCCAACCAGACCCTCCCTCCTGGGCCGCCTCAGCCCCCCACCGGGCCCTCCCTCCTGGGCCGCCTCAGCCCCCCACCCAGACCCTCCCTCCTGGGCCGCCTCAGCCCCCCAACCAGGCCCTCCCTCCTGGGCCGCCTCAGCCCCCCACCCAGACCCTCCCTCCTGGGCCGCCTCAGCCCCCCACCGGGCCCTCCCTCCTGGGCCGCCTCAGCCCCCCACCCAGACCCTCCCTCCTGGGCCGCCTCAGCCCCCCACCCAGACCCTCCCTCCTGGGCCGCCTCAGCCCCCCACCCAGACCCTCCCTCCTGGGCCGCCTCAGCCCCCCACCGGGCCCTCCCTCCTGGGCCGCCTCAGCCCCCCACCCAGACCCTCCCTCCTGGGCCGCCTCAGCCCCCCACCCAGACCCTCCCTCCTGGGCCGCCTCAGCCCCCCACCCAGACCCTCCCTCCTGGGCCGCCTCAGCCCCCCACCCAGACCCTCCCTCCTGGGCCGCCTCAGCCCCCCACCGGGCCCTCCCTCCTGGGCCGCCTCAGCCCCCCACCCAGACCCTCCCTCCTGGGCCGCCTCAGCCCCCCACCCAGACCCTCCCTCCTGGGCCGCCTCAGCCCCCCACCGGGCCCTCCCTCCTGGGCCGCCTCAGCCCCCCACCGGGCCCTCCCTCCTGGGCCGCCTCAGCCCCCCACCGGGCCCTCCCTCCTGGGCCGCCTCAGCCCCCCACCGGGCCCTCCCTCCTGGGCCGCCTCAGCCCCCCACCCAGACCCTCCCTCCTGGGCCGCCTCAGCCCCCCACCCAGACCCTCCCTCCTGGGCCGCCTCAGCCCCCCACCCAGACCCTCCCTCCTGGGCCGCCTCAGCCCCCCACCGGGCCCTCCCTCCTGGGCCGCCTCAGCCCCCCACCGGGCCCTCCCTCCTGGGCCGCCTCAGCCCCCCACCGGGCCCTCCCTCCTGGGCCGCCTCAGCCCCCCACTGGGCCCTCCCTCCTGGGCCGCCTCAGCCCCCCACCGGGCCCTCCCTCCTGGGCCGCCTCAGCCCTCCTGCCGCCCAGCGCACCTGCAGCGTCTTGGAGATCCTGGCTTTGGTGGCCTCGTTCACCTGCGTCTGCCGCACGCGCCCACTGCCCGACTTGCCCAGGTGGCCCAGGCTGAAGCCCAGGTCCTCCTGGTAGGCGTCCTCCTCGATCTGGGGGAGGGCCAGGCATCTGGAGTCAGTCACCCTGATCAGCTAGAAGCCCCATCATCCGTCCCACCAGCCAGTCCTGGGGCCCCTGTCAGGCGCCCGCGGGCCCCGAGAGCAGTGAGCCTTGCTGAGGCCCCAGTGGCGGGGGCCGGTCAGGAGCTGGGTCCTGTGACTGCTTCCCAAGCTGACAGGGGGTGTGTGTGTGTGCGGTCCTTGTGGGACCAGGAGGGTGCTCGGATGAGACTGGGGAGGGGCATGCAGCCCAGGGCATAGGAAGGGCAGGGAGGAGGGGCCAGGGTGGCCGGCAGGGCCCAGACCAGGATCCTGGGTCGATGCAGAGCCTCGGGGTGAGGGGCCCGGGCTGGGGGACCAGGGAGGAGGCCGGGTGGTGCCCCCGATGAGGGGCCATAGGCAGACAGCCAGGAGCGCAGCAGGGGCGGGGCCGGCTGGGAGGCGGGGGCCCACCTCCCCGAAGCTCATGCGGTTGGCCTGCTTCCGGATCTCCGTCAGCCCCAGCCGCTCCTTCATTTTGCGATACCTGAGGACAGGGCCCGGGGTCAGCTGGGACGGGGGAGCCCCTCCCCTCCCTGCCCGCCCAGCCTTCCGCCAGCGCCCCACCTGCGGCCGCCTCGCTTCTTGCGCTGCCCATCGAGGGGCGCAGGCAGTGGCTTCACCTGCTTCACGGGGGGAGGCTCCTGCCACTTGTCGAACTTCCGCTCGATCTCGTCCTTGAGTTCGTAGCCCACCTGCGGGGCACAAGAGGGGCTGCGGCTGCTGGGACCTCAGCTGTGACTGGCTCTCGGGGGCAAGCTCCACCCGAGACCCGCCGATCCCCAACTGCCCTCTGAACACTGCGCCCAGACAACTGTCTCCTCGACACCCGGATACCACGAGGACACCCGCCCGCCCCAGCTCCCACCCTCGCTCCCCGCAGGTCAGCAAGGGGGGACGCCCGGGGATCGGTCAGCCTCCGCCCCGCTTCTCTCTGACCCCGCCCATCCGAAGGGCTCTTCTTCAGGGAAGACCCCAAATCGGCCTCTGCTCAGCCTGCCCGCTGAGTCCGAGCACCCCGAGGCCCACAGCCCCTGGTCTGCCCGTGGCCCCTCCCAGGCTGGCTGTGCACCCGCCTCAGGGCCTTGGCACTGACCTCCCCAGTGCGAGATCTGCCTGCCAACCTCACTCAGGTCCCCGTGAAGCCCTCCCTCCCTGGGCACCCAACGCCCTTGCTTCTCTCCCGGCACTGGCCCGGCACTGACCCGGCACACGGGACACACCCCAGGTTTACCTACTGTCTCCGCCCCTCCCCCGACTGGAATATGAATGCCCCGAGGCAGGGCCTTGGTCTGTGCTGCTCACCCTGCACCCCAGCCTCCAGACCAGGGCGGGTTTGGGGGCGGGGGAGGAAGAGAGAGGGAGAGAGGGGGCGAGAGAGAGCCTGGAGCCCTGGCTGCCGCCAGGCTGGGTGCTTGGGCAACAACGCACAAGACAGCAAGCGTCTCTCCTCTCTCGGAACAAGTCAGCCTAGAAGACGGGGGCTAGCTGGTGGGGGACAGGTCCTAGCCCAGCAGCAAAGAATGGCGGCCCCCACCCCATCCCCGAAGGGTCCACGCCGGAGTCTCGGTCCCTGTGAACATGTCAGGTTAAGGTCAGGAGATGGGGAGGGTGTGGGCCAGTGTCACCAGGTCCTTCCGAGGCAGCTGGGAGGCACACGGTGGAGGGAGGGGCCTCTGGAAGTGGGAGGGCCCGGGACCCCCCACCCCCCCGGGGCCCAGAGGAACAACTCGGCGACACCTTGGCCTGACCAGCAGAACCCATCCCGGACCCTGACGGAGGCCTGTGGGCTCCGGCCTGTGCTGCGCTGAGCCACGGCGTCTGGTCATTTGCTAAGAGCAGCGGTGACCTCGGCAGGGGCACACGGACACCGCCCGTCAGGACCATCGCTCTCCCCGGACAGCCCACAGCCCACGAGCTCAGCCGCCGGCCCCTCACCTTCCCCTCCGTGCTCTCGTGGAAGCTGTCCACGCGGGCTGCCAGCGTGCACTTGGCGGCCACCAGGCGGGCCGCTTTCCGCCGGAGATCCTGGAAGAACAGAAACGGAGGCCGAGTCACGGCGAGGATCACTGAGGCCGCGGGGCCCCGAACGCTAGCCCCGGCCCGTTCCTGCCTGGCCGCGGCCACCCTGTGCGTGCGTCACTGTGACAGCGTGTTGTGGCAGCAAAGCATCGTCACCAACACTTTCTTCAAACTACTCTTTAAAAGCTTAACCTGGCCCTAGCCGATCTGGCTCAGTGGATAGAGCGTTAGCCTGCGGACTGAAAGGTCCCAGGTTCGATTCCGGTCAGGGGCATGTACCTGGGTTGCGGGCACATCCCCAGTGGGAGGTGGGCAGGAGGCAGCTGGTCGATGTTTCTCTCTCATCGATGTTTCTATGTTTCTAACTCTCCATCCCTCTCCCTTCCTCTCTGTAAAAAATCAATAAAATATATTTAAAAAAAGCTTAACCTGGTTTGACAGACAACCTACTCCACTGCTCCGGACGGGAAATACCACAGACCAAAGGCTAAGTGTGTTAGGGTTAAAACAGGAAGCGTGCAGGTTAGCACTGAGAACACAGAGAAAAGGTGGCCTGGGCTCTGGGGACACCGCGATGGGCGTGGGAAACCTGTGGCCACAGGTCTCGTTAGTGATAGTCATACCAACAATGAAGTCAGCAGCAGCTGGTGCAGTGAAGACCTAGCCTGCCCCTACGGGTCTGGTCTGGCCAGGCAGGAACCCTGTGAGTTCGGGGGGTCTTTGGGTTACAGGGTATCGGTCAACCCGGAGACGGGGCTCAGCCACGCTGCGTAACCAAGCCCAGCAGACTGCGGGCGCAGAGCCCGGCTGGAGGTGCTGTGCGTGTGTCACACATCGGTGCTGGGAGAGGACCGTGCCTGACGGCGGGTTCTCCTGGGCCCGGCCTCACGTTTCTTCCCTGGGCTGACGCTGACGTTACTGCCCTCTCCTGTGGTGAACTGTAACCCCAAGGGGTCACTCTCACTAGTTCTGTGAGTTCTCCTCGTGGTCGCTGAGCCCGAGGGCGCTTTGGGGAAGCCCGGACGGGCAGGCTAAGGCTGACGTCACTTGTCAGGTGTGAGGCTGCGCGGATGAGTGGGCATCGTGACCGAGAAGCAGGCGCTGTTCTCCCCACTTTACAGATGGAAAGACCGAGGCAGAGCGCAGGCCTGCTGCCCGAGGTCACCTAACCGGCAAGTGGCGCTGCCGGATTCCAACCCCAGCGCGTGTGCCCCAGGTCCCTGTTCTCACCCCGGGCCACCGTCCCAGGGTCCCCACTGTCCTCACGGATGGGAGGGGCTCACCGGGGGCAGGGACTGCACGATGTCGCTGTGGTAGATGTAGCCGGTGTGGGGCAGCACGGAGGTGGACGAGAAGCCCGACAGCGTCTTGCGCTGGGCCCCCAGCAGCATGATGTTGCAGGCGGGCATCTTGGAGAGGTTGGTCAGGCCGCCGGCCACCCCTGCAGCGGGTGGGGGGGAGGGGGAGAGGGGGAGGCGGTGAGGAGAGCAGGGGCATCTGTCCATGTGCCTTTACCGAGTCTCTGGTTGGATGCCATGGTGGCCCCGCCAGGGAGGGCCTCTCATTTCAGAGGGCATCCTCACCCCACCCTGTGCTCAGCATGAGACGTATCTAGAAGTGGAGCCTTTAAAGAGGTGATTAAGGTGACGTGACATCACAGGATCGGCCCCAATTCAATCTGACTGGTGCCCTTAAAAGGAGGTTGGGACACAGACACACACAGAGGGACGGCCATGTGACCGCACATGGAGACGGCCATGTGACCAGGCCCCATCTTGTGGAGGACACGGGCCCCTCTCCCAGCCCCGGGCTCACCCATGATCTTGGCGGCCGTGGACGCCCCGATGATGATGGAGAGGTTGGGCGCGATGAAGGACATGCGGGACTCCACGTACTCGTAGATGCGGTGCTTGGAGGCGTTCAGCTCCAGCGCCATGTCGCAGGCCTCCTCCAGCCGCTCCAGCTCCTCCTCCGACAGCTGCTGCCTGCAGGGAAGGGGGAACCACACGGCTGGGACCCCGGACAGACCCAGCCCCCTGGGTTCCCTGCCTGACTGCTGTGGGGGCCCCGCCCCCAGCTGTGTGCACGTGTGTGTGCACGCATGCAGGCGTGTGCAGCCTCAGGGCAATCACCCCTCGGCGGTGGCAAGCGGGGGGCCTGCTGTTCCCCTGCAGAGAGCTCGGTCCTGCCTGCAGCTGAGCCACCACCCCCTCCTAGGAAGCCACCTGAGCCAGGAGCTGGGTCTGGCATTTGGCCTTTGGCCTTTGACCTGTGCATGCACCTTCCTCCTCCCCGACAGGAGCTGAGAGGGCAGGGCCGCCTCCAGCTGCGAGCTCTGTAACCCCATCCGGGACCTGCCAGGATGACAGCCCGAGGGAGGGCCCCATCCCACAGGACCAGCTGGCTCCTCACTCAGGGGGGACCCCCGAGCCCAGCCTGCTGCCTGGCTGGCACCGAAGTGAACTGTCCCCCGAGATCACGCCTGCTGCCAGCTGGGCCCAGCGCCTCCCGCCTCCCCCCTCCCCGCGGCGTACGCACCCCTGGGTGGTCGAGGCGGTCACGCTGACCACCATGATGGTGGCGTTGGTCAGGATCTGCTGCAGGTTCTCGTTGTTCTTGCACTTGTCCAGGCTGTTGCCCAGCTCCTGGGGGTGAGGAGGGGGTGATGGACGGGCTGCACGGAGGCCGGGGAGGCCCCACACCCTCTTGCTCCTGCCCCGGCTCGGTCCCCTCCGGGTGCTGGGGAAGCTGGGTCTGTGCGCAGGTGCCTCTCCCGCCCCCACGGGCCCCGAGAGCGTCAGTGCTGAAAGCGCCAGCTCCGCCTGCCCCGTGTGGCTGATGCGGAAACGGACCGGAGCAACTGGCCACTCAGAGCGCGAATCTGACCATCGCCTCCCTGCACGGACGCCCCTGGCCGCCGCCCTCACCTCGGGACACATGGGAGCCCCCGGGCGGGCGTCCCTGCCTTCACCTGCACCTGAGCCGCCGGGGCTTAGAGGTCAGGTGTGACCAGACCTCAACTCGCCCCCTCACTTCCTGTTTCTCGTTCCCTGAACCGCAGGGCTCCTTACCCTCTCGGGGTCCTGACACTTCACGCTCTTCCCCGAATCTCTGCACGGCTGCCCCCTTGTCAGCTCTCCACACCCCCTGCTCCGTCCACCAGAGGGAGTGGGCACCCTCATCTCCCTCCCTGCTCCCTGGGCCACTCCCCCCTCGGGAGGCCCCTCTCTGGAGAGCCAGGGAGCTGAGGGTGCGGCGGAGGAGCCGTGAGAACCTCCGTTCCAGGCTCCACAGCTGGCAGCAGCTGGACCAGCGTCAGTCACCCCTCCAGAGCCTCCAGGCCCCGAGGGCGAGGGAGGCGGCTGGGGCCTCCGCCGTCACTAACTGAGCTTGTCCCCTGGCTCCGTGCTCACCCCCCCAGGGTCCCAGGGGGGGCCTGCCGCCCCTCCACACGGGGCCCACCCACACCCACCTTGACCGTGCGGATGTAATCCAGCGCGTTGGGGACCAGCGACTCCAGCTCGGGGAAGCGCTTCGAGTACTTGTCCCGGATGAACTTGTGGATGATGTCTGAGGTGGGCGGGCGGGAGGCGTCTGATGAGGGGACAGGCGACGGCTGGCTGTCCCCCACATCCACTTCCCCCTCTCGCTTTAGGAACCGAACCCCTGAGCTTCGCGGGGCGCAAGGACACACAGAATAAAGGGCCCACTTCCCGCTCCCTCGCTGCTGGACCGGCTGGAACGAGCTAGTTCTGGTCCAGAGGTGACACGTGAGCTTCCAGGGCAGCCCTTGAAGAGGAGCGCTGTGCCCTTGGCTCCGCCCCGTCTTGCTGGTGGGGATGTGGAGGCGATGGCTGGAGGTGGGCAGTCGCCTTGGACCACGAAACAGGCAGCAGATCAACAACATAACAAGAGCCTGGCCTGGCCGGTGGCTCAAGCTCAGGGGTTGAGCGTTGGCCCATGAACCAAAAGGTCCCTGGTTCGATTCCCGGTCAGGGCACATGCCCAGGTTGTGGGCTCCATCCCCGCTTTGGGGGCAGGGGGTGGGGAACACACAGGAGGCAGCCAATCGATGTCTCTCTCTCATTCATGTTCCTATCTCTCTGTCCCTCTCTCTCTAAAAATCAATAAAAACATGTTTAAGAAGACAAATAAATAAAGAGCCTGGGCAGCTGACACTCCGACACCAGGGCCCCGCCTGGACTTCCACGCGAGGGGGACGTGCACTTGCTTCTTCGTTCAGCCCCTGCCACAGCAGCAGAGGCCGGACTCAGGCAATAGGAGGGGCTGGGGAGAGGCCAGCGGGATCCTGCCTGTCCCCCCTCCCCCCACCCCCCACCGCAGGCAGGGCTGTCTGCTTCCCCTCCCACTCACTCAGCTCGTTCTCAATCTCCACGGTCAGGTTGTTGGCGTCCACGATGACCCGGTATTCGGGCGCCGCCTCCACTGGTCCCATCACTGTGAGGGCGAGAAACAGCCGGTGGTGCCCCATGCCCGGGGCTCTGCCCACGCCGCTCTCTTCCCTGGCACATGCCCCCGTCCCCGCCCCCCATGCGCCTGACGCATTCGCACCTCCACGTCCAATCCAGGTATCACTTCTTCCCTGACCCCCGAGGCAGGGTCAGCTGGCCCTCTGGGGGCTCCAGAGGGCCCCCAGCTCCCTCCCCCCCAGCAGGCACTGCCCCCCAATTGCTGCCTGGGACCTGCTGCCCTCGGCTGACCCCTCTGGGTGCCCAGCACCCACACGCCTGGCCCCGAGGTGCCTCAGTCTTTCCTTTGCAGAAAGGAAGAGTGACTGTCCCCGAAACTCCGCTCTGATGGCACCACCCCTGTGCCTGACAACCTTCCGGCCACCGAATCCCAGAGAGCCCCGCCCTGGCGAGGAGAATGGGCTGTAACAGGATCACCCCTGGGAGCTGGTCTGGACGGCCAAGAGCTAACCCAGCGCTGCCCTCAGCTGGGAGGGAGAGGCTTTAGGGGATGAGTTAGGAATCGTGCACGTCTGCGGCTACTTCCTGTTTACCAAATGGCACCAGCCTTCTACTCACAGTAACACAGCTTTCCTTCTGAGACACAGTTAATGAAAAAAGTTGATTTAAAGCAGTGGTTCTCAACCTCCTGGCCCTTTAAATACAGTTCCTCATGTTGTGACCCAACCATAAAATTATTTTCGTTGCTACTTCATCACTGTCATGTTGCTACTGTTATGAATCGTCATGGAAACATCTGATATGCAGGATGGTCTTAGGCGACCCCTGTGAAAGGGTCATTCGACCGCCAAAGGGGTCGCGACCCACAGGTTGAGAACCGCTGGTTTAAAGGGACTGTGGAGTGGGGGATTGGGAGGCGGGTGGAAAAGGTGAAGGGACTAAGAAGTCCAGATTGGCAGTTACAGAGCAGTCAGGGGAGCCCGGCCGGCGTGGCTCAGGGGTTGAGCCTCGGCCAATGAACCAGGAGGCCACAGTTCGGTTCCCGGTCAAGGGCACATGCCTGGTTTTCAGGCTGGAGCCCAGTGATTCTCTCTCCTCACTGATGTTTCTTAGACACCTGGACAGAGTCCTAGGCGATTGGCGAACGCTGTAACATGCAGCGTCTTTTCGGGAGAGAAGGGGACCGGGCTGGGATGGAGAAGAGGGCTCGGAAAAGGCCGGAGGGGGAGCGACCCAGCTTTCAAAGCCACAAGCAGCGCGAGGCGGGGGACCAGGCGGTGGGGGAGGCCAGGGGAGGCAGGGGGTACCTTCCGAAGCTTTGGCCTGCTTGCTGATGTACTCCTCGATCTTCATCATGATCTCAGCAAACTGGGGGGGAGAGGCGGGTCAGCTCCCAGGGCGGCCGGCTGGAGAGAGGGCCTGCCCGCCGCGCCCTCCGAGCTCCCGCCCGCGGCCGCTCACCATCTTGCTGTCCCACAGCTTGGCGATGCTCTTGACCGAATCCCCGGAGAGATCCAGCTGCGTCTCCTCCTGCACATCCTCGATCGCCGGCTCCTCTTCCTCCTCCCCATAGCTTCCGCCTTCCTCCTCTTCCGCCGCCTCCTCGAGGTCGGCCAGGAGCTCGTCTGCCAGAGACATCCCGAGGCCTACTGGGGGGAGAGCAGGGTTCCCCTCATTACCGAGAGGAGCTCCCCCCCAGGAGGCCCTGGCCCATCCTCGTCCCCCCGCCCCACTAGCCCGCAGGCTCCACAAGGACCGGCGTTTTCATCTGCGTTGCTCTCCAGCTCCTCACTGTGCCTGGCACATAGTAGGTGCTCAATAAACACCAACTGAATTAATCCATGAACAAACCTCCAGAGCCCAGATAATCTCCAGCCACAACCCACACCACCTACCCTCTCACAGTCACTTCACTGACAAGACACAGCACCTCCCCCCCCCCCCCATTAAGGCTTAAAAGATACATCCTCCCGCCTGGGCCAGTGTGGCTCAGTGGTTGTGTCGACCTATGAACCAGGAGGTCGGGGCACATGCCCAGGTTGCAGGCTCGATCCCCAGTCGGGGGCGTGCAGGAGGCAGCCAATCAATGATTCTCTCTCATCATTGATGTTTCTATCTCTCTAGCTCTCTCCCTTCCTCTCTGAAATCAATAAAAATATATTTAAAAAAAAAAAAGAAACATCGGGTAAATGAATTAACAATTTCATTTAGTCGTTACACCCACCACATTATGGTCTCTTTTCTCCAGGTCTGTGAATATATTATTTTCAATGTATGGCAGAGGCATAAACATTGTCTGGCGACATGGGTTTTCTGTGACACCCACCCACCCCTCTGCAAGACTGGACCCTACTCCCCTGTTTGTACATTTATGAACTCACTCGATTGCCTCGACACTTAAGAGACCCTAAATTCCTAACATTTGTCAGCCTGGGAACTGAGGGGAGCGGGTTTGAGTCCCAGTCAAGGGTATGTCTCTGGGTTGCAGGTTCCATCTCCAGCCCTGGTCAGGATGCATACAGGAGGCAGCCAATCAATGCACCTCTCTCTCTCTCTCTCTCTCTCTCTCTCTCTCTCACACCTCCCTCCCTCCCTTCCACTGTCTCTAAAAAGCAACGGGGAACACGCTCTCTGGTGAGGATTAACAACAAAAAAGTTAAATTTCTAACACTTTTGGGGTTTTCTTTGTTTTTTTAAAAAATATATTTTTATTGATTTCAGAGAGGAAGGAAGAGGGAGAGAGAGAGAATCATGGATCGGCTGCCTCCCGCACGCCCCCTACTGGGGATCGAGCCCGCGACCCGGGCCTGTGCCCTGACCTGGAATCGAACCCCGGACCCTTCAGTCCGCAGGCCGACGCTCTATCCACTGAGCCACACCGGCCTCTACCACTTTGTTTAACGCCCGTCTTGTCCCTGAAGCTCCCGTTTCCTTGAGAACAGGGCCCGCTGTGTTCACTGCTCGCCCGCTGCCCCAGCGCCCGGCGCGGCGCAGGTACCAGGACGTCGCCTGACCCCCACCTGCCACCATCACCTTTAGGGGCTCGGCCCCTCCTCAGCCTCCCGTTCGCGCCTGGTACCCCGGATCCCTGACCCCCGCACCCCGCTCTCGGCGGCACCCCATATACTTGTGATTAAGCCGTGACTTCACCCGTCCCCCCCCCAGGCCAGTGGTTCTCAACCTTCCTCATGCCGCGACCCTTCAATACAGCTCCTCATGTTGTGGGGACCCCCAACCATAAAATTACTTTCGTGGCTACCTCATCACTGTAATTTTGTTACTGTTATGAATCGTCATGTAAATATCTGCTATGCAGGATGTATTTCCATCGTTACAAATTGAACATAATGAGAGCACAGTGATTCATCACAAAAACAATATGAAATTATGTATGTGTTTTCCGAGGGTCTTAGGCGACCCCTGTGAAAGGGTCGCTCGACCACCAAAGGGGTCGCGACCCACAGGTTGAGAACCGCTGCCCAGGCGGAGGGCGCCGAGGGCAGGGGGTGCGGCGGCCGGTCGGTCTGGCAGAGGCCGCCCGTGTCCTCCCCTCGGCCGGCCCGCGCTCCCCCCGCCGCCGCCACACTCACCTCCTCCTCGCTCCCCGCGCCACGGCTCCTAGGAAATCAGCTTCGGCCGCCGCTCGACGCGAGCTGATGACGTCTCGCCCTCGCGCCGCGGCCGCCTCGGAGCTGCGCTCTGATTGGTCCCCGCGCCTGGTCCCTCAGGCCCGCGGTTGGAACAACAACTTTATTGGCACCGGCCGCTAGGCGGAGACGGGCTGAGCAGGCGCGAGGCGAGGGGCTCCTCCGGCCCGTGGCCCGCCGAGGACCGGGCCTCCCAAGCGGAGAGTCGCCGCGATCAGACGGCGCGGTACCGGGACCGGAATCAAGACGGAGGCGACTCAGACGCCTGGCGGCGCCGTTAGACCAGCTAGGGAGGCCTTTCAGCTGGGACGCGGGGTGGGGGTGGGGCGAGGGAGGCGAGCCGGAAACAGAGAACTACAACTCCCAGGAGGCTTAGCGGCCGGGGGGCCTTGGAATCAGATGGGGCGTGTCGTTTTGCGAGCCGCTTTAACCTAGAGGTTTGCAAGGTTGGAAGTTCCGCACCGGGAGCCGGGGAGAAATGGAGCTGGAGCAGAGAGAGGGGTAAGCGGCTTTGGGGAAAATCCCAAGAGGCAGTGCGGCTGCAGCATATGCAACCTTCCGCGCTTTGCCCTGAGGGCTGATGGGGGTTGTAGTTCGTGCAATGGCTTTGGGTTAGCATTCTTATTAGGGACTGGGGTCTGTACGCAAGCATCCTGGGGGAATGAGGCTGGGGGTCTAGCAGCGGTTCTCAACCTGTGGGTCGCGACCCCTTTGGCGGTCAACGACCCTTTCACAGGGGTCGCCTAAGACCATCCTGCTTATCAGATATTTACATGACGATTCATAACAGTAGCAACATTGCAGTTATGAAGTAGCAACGAAAATAATTTTATGGTTGGGTCACAACATGAGGATCTGTATTTAAAGGGCCAGAAGGTTGAGAACCACTAGAGAGGTTGGAGGCCTGGACTCCTGCGTCTCAGTGAGGGCTTGGGTGGCCTTGAACTTCCCTAAAATACTTGGGAGGAGGAATCGGGGGTCTGAACTCTCTCTGGGGTCAGGGCTTGAACTCTGGATCCCCCGACGGAGAGGCTGGGGGCCTGGCCCCCCGACGTGGAGGGAGGAGCAGGGGACCGGGGGTTCGGGGTCCCTGAGCGCCCCTGCCCCTACAGGACCATGGCAGCTGTGGGCTTTGAGGAGTTCTCAGCACCTCCCGGCTCGGAGCTGGCGCTGCCGCCGCTGTTCGGTGGTCACATCCTGGAGAGCGAGCTTGAGACCGAAGTGGAGTTCGTGTCTGGGGGTCTGGGCAGCTCCAGCCTCCGGGAGCGAGACGAAGAGGAGGAGGCAGCCCGGGGCCGGCGGCGGCGCCAACGGGAACTCAACCGCCGGAAGTACCAGGCGCTGGGTCGGCGCTGCAGGGAGATCGAGCAGGTAGGTGAGTGTGGGGCCCGTTTTGGGGTCCCCCGGCCTGAGTGCCCACCCCCTCCCAGGCTCTGCCCAGCAGGGTGAGGCTTTCATGCATGGTTCGTTCATTCCGCACCTGTGATGTGCAGGCCCCTGGAGTGCCGTCTCCTCTAGGAGCACCCGGGACAGCCCAGATCAGCTCGCTGGTGCCTCACAGGTGCCTGTCCTGCATCCTGGAGGCCAGTGTGAGCAGATGCAGGAGGGACAGCCGCTTCCGGGCCACAAGATGACCTCCGGGCTGGCTCCCTGGCCCCCAGCAGGGCTGGCTGCACTCACCCTCCGTTGAATGGGTGCAGCTGACCTGTTGTCCGCCTCCCTGCAGGTGAATGAGCGGGTCCTGAACAGGCTCCATCAGGTACAGAGGATAACACGGAGACTCCAGCAGGAGCGGAGGTAACCTTTGGGCACTGCCCTGGCCGGCATGCTCTGCCCCCGACCTCGTCTCCACGTGCTTCTCCTTTCTCCACCTTGCGGGTCTGCCCGGCTGGCCGTCTGGGGCAGGAGGAGCCGAGGCTGCAGAGGAGGGTGGGGTGCTGAGGCCGGCAGGGACCAGGAGTGGGATTGGGTCTTGCGGCAGGAAAGAGCTGCCCGGGCCTGGGGAGCGGGTGTGCACCCCCTGAGTGGAGAGGGCAGCAAAGGAAGGGGTCCTGGCCTTAGGAGTCACAGACCCAGCCCTGGCTGGTTTGGCTCAGTGGGTAGAGCATCAGCCTGCGAACCAAAGGGTCCTGGGTTCGATTCCAGTCAAGAGCACGTAGTTGGTTGTGGGCTCCGTCCCAGCCCGGGCCCTGGTTGGGGCTCCTGCAGGAGGCAACCAACCAATGTGTCTCTCTCACATCGATGTTTCTCTCTGTCTTTCCCTCTCCCTTCTACTCTCCCTCAAAATCAATGGGAAAATATTCTTGTGTGAAGACAAACAAAAAAAAAGTCACAGACCCCGTTTCAAGCTCTGAGCCAGTTGACACCCCCTCTCAGAGCCCCAGTTTCCTGACAACTCAGGGTGACGCAAAGGTCATGCCAAAGCCACAGGCTGCTGAGCTCAGAGCATCCCGCCTCCGGTCACCAGGACAGGGTGGGTGTGAGTCTGGGGCCGGCCGCTGGGGATCTGATGCCGACTGTCACTCTCTGTGTCCCCCTCAGGAAAAGGGGGGGAACCTTCCCCGGTGAGGTACTTAGAGTAACCGAGTCAGAGAGAAAGGAGTTGCTGGGGGCAGGCGACCGGGAGTTCTCGTTTCACAGGGACGGAGCTGCCCTTTGGAAAGATGAAGAGAGTCTGAGATGGACGGGCAATGCTTGCACAGCAGTGTGAATGCTACCTCACGCCGCTGCGTGCACACTTAGATACGCTGATGTTAGGCCAGTGTTGCTCTGGAGGGTCTTGTCTTGGGTTCGATTCCCGGTCAAGGGCACGTAACAGGGGTTACAGGTTCCGTTCCCGCCCCGGTCAGGACACGTGCGGGGGTTACAGGTTCCGTTCCCGCCCCGGTCAGGACACGTGCGGGGGTTACAGGTTCCGTTCCCGCCCCGGTCAAGGGCACGTGCGAGGGTTACAGGTTCCGTTCCCGCCCCGGTCAGGGCGCGTGCGGGGGTTACAGGTTCCATTCCCGCCCCGGTCAGGACACGTGCGGGGGTTACAGGTTCCGTTCCCGCCCCGGTCAGGGCGCGTGCAGGAGGCAGCCTAAGGACGCATCTCACGTTGAAGTTTCTCTCTCTCTCTCTCTTCCTTGTCCTCCCTCCCTTCCACTCCCTCTAAAAATCCATGGAAAAAATATCCTCAGGTGAGGATTAATGACAACAGAAAATGCTTAAGTTAGCAAATTTTGTATCTTACCACAATTTTGAAAAATAAATGATTTTTTTAGAGAGAGTGGAAGGGAGAGGGGCAGAGAGAAGTATCGATGAGAGAGAAACACATTGATTGGTTGCCTCCTACACGCGCCCTGACCAGGGTCCGGGCCGGGAGGAGCCTATAACCCAGGTACGTGCCCTTGACCAGAACCGAACCCGGGACCCTTCAGTCTGCAGGCTGACGCTCTATCCATTGAGCCAAACCGGCCAGGGCAGGACAGGAAGCTTTTAGAAGCCGGGATGGGGAAAGAGGAGCAGGCAGAGTCCGAGAGCTGAGGTCGCCAGGGGTGTCCAGCACACGCTTCTCTGGCCTTTTAGTTATTAACACAAAGGACGGCCCCCTGAATGTCTGCTCAGCCAGCACCCCCGAGCGCTCTCCGGTCGGGTCTCGTGGCGGTGTCCCAGCCGGCCCTGCAGTCGGCGTTGTCCCCTCCCGTGGGCAGCGGGAAGCTAAGGTGTGAGTCACCTTCTCCAGCCCAAAGTCCACTGGGTGGTCAGGCGCTTGGCACCCAGGCCGCTCAGACCCCAGAGCTCCAGCCCTTCTGGGTCAAGGACACGTGGCTTCAGAGGGAGTCAGAGCCGGGCTGTCAGGGGCCCCCTCCCCTGACCGCCAGAGATGAAGAGGTCCCCTGGCGGCTCCTCTCCGGGCGCAGGTTCCTCATGAGGGTGCTGGACTCCTACGGCGATGACTACCGGGCCAGCCAGTTCACCATCTTACTGGAGGTGAGCAGGGGGTGGGGGCCGGGGGAGCCGGGAGCCGGGAGCCGGGAGCCCAGGATACAGTCTTCACCTGCCTCCCGTCTCCCTCCAGGACGAGGGCAGCCAGGGCACAGACGCCCCCACCCCAGGCAACGCTGAGAACGAGCCTCCGGAGAAAGAGGGGCTGTCCCCGCCCAGGAGGACACCAGCGCCCGCAGAAGCCAGCAGCCCGGCCCCCGGCGAGGGGCCCAGCGGGCGGAAGAGGCGGCGAGCGCCCCGGGAAGGGCGCCGAGCGGGGGTCCCGCTGACTCCTGAGCTGCCCCCCGTGCAGGTGGGAGGCCCGGAGCCCAGCGGCCAGGGCTTCACGGTGGGGCCGGCAGGGAGGGGACAGCGGTGAAGCAGGATCGGAGGGTTGGGGTTGGAAGGAGGAGGTTGGGGAAAGCCGGGAAGACCGGGAGGAGGCTGTGGGAGGAGATGGGAGGGGAGACGGCGGCTGGAGCACCTGGAGGCCGCGGGGACCCGGGAACGCTGGGACTTTCTGGGGTGCACCAGGAGGCTGTCTGGCCCCGGAGTGCAGGATTGGTGGGGCCCAAGAGCCTTCCCCAGACCCAGGCCCACTCACACGGACTTTTCTCCCCCCCGCCCCAGATAAAGGTGGAGGAAGACTTTGGCTTCGAAGCGGACGAGGCCCTGGACTCAAGTTGGGTTTCTCGGGGGCCAGACAAGCTGCTGCCCTACCCCACCCTAGCCAGCCCCCCCTTTGACTGACCCCCCAATAAACGGACCCCATGCTCTCCTCGGCCACTGTCTGCTGCTCCCACCTCTAATCACACACACTGGACTCGGGGGTCGGTTTTCACATTTTATTGGCCACCGGGGAGGGGACCTCCCTGTCAGTCGGGGGGGGGGGGGGGGGAAGAGGGTGGTTCACAGTTTCTTCAGCCACTCCAGGCTTGGGCCCTGGGGGTCCTGGGGGTGGCTGGGCACGTCGGGCATGTTCCCATCATCTCGGACGGGCACTGCGGGACAGGAGGGCGGACCAGTGAGACCAGCAGGTCTCCGGGGCCCCAGAGACGGGCTGGCCCATCAGTGACCATTCAAAGAGGGAACTGGGGCCCCAGGGGAGGGAAGACAGGAGAGAGGGTCAGAGCATCAGGGACACAGAGACCTAGAGACCTGGGAAGCCAGGGAGACTGCCAGCCCCACTCACCTGGGTAGTTGTAGGGCGTGACCTTGTTGATCATGGTGGCGTACTTGGTGAAGGGGCTGACGAAGGGCAGAAGCAAAGCTGTGGAGACATGGGGGTGAGGCCCGGGAAGATGGCTCTGGAAGGGGGAGGGGCAGGAGCCAAACCCTGGCAAAGTGGGGGCTGAGTGCCTGGGGGGAGGGGAGCGGGGGTACAGCACCTCCAGGAGGCCCCTGGGCACCCCAGGGTCTCCACTTCTCAGAAGCGTTTATCAGTTTTTTGGAGGTGGGGCTGCGAGCCAAGCACTCAAGTATGTGGGACCTAAAGGGCACAGAGGGGGGTGGGATGGGGGTCCCGGAGCACGAGGTGGGGGAGTGTCTTGGAAATGTTCCAGGGGAACCTGAGGGAGAGGGCGGCACAGGAACGGCCCACCAGGGTGGGAGCCAGGAGTCCTGGGAGCCAGGGGGTGGGGCAGGGCACAGAAAGGGACACTCTAGGCCAGTGATGGCGAACCTTTTGAGCTCGGCGTGTCAGCATTTTGAAAAACCCTAACTTAACTCTGGTGCCGTGTCACATACAGAATTTTTTTGATATTTGCAACCATAGTAAAACAGACATATTTTTGATATTTTATATATTTAAATGCCATTTAACAAAAATCAACCAAAAAAATGAGTGTGTCATAGGTTCGCCATCACTGCTCTAGGCCAACACTGACATGTGACATTTATAATAGCCACAAGTTAGACATCCTATATAATAAAAGGCTAATATGCAAATTGTCCCCTCAACTGGGAGTTTAACATGCAGGGGGGTGGGGCCAGCTCCCCCCAAATCAGCCCCAATCAGGGGCAGGCCAGCCTGACCCCACCAGTGCACGAATTTGTGCACTGGGCCTCTAGTATATATATTTTTTGTTAGTCCTCACCCCAGGATATTTTTCCCGTTGGTTTTATTTATTTTTAGGGAGAGTGCATGGGAGGGGGAGAGACACATCATCGATTGGTTGCCTCCCAGACCAGGGCCGGGATGGAGCCTGCAACGGAGGTTACGGGCCAGTGCCCTTGACGGGAATTGAACCCCTCAGCCCACAGGCCACGCGCTATCCGCTGAACCCAACCGGCAAGGGCAAAACAGGATAATTTTTAAGGTGTATTTAACCTGGTATATCCAAATCATTTCAACACGCCAGACATTCTATATACCTTTGTCATAGTAAGCCTAGCCTTTCAAGGGCTGCTTCCTGGCTAACGGGACAGCTGTCTTCTAAGAACCTGGCCCCATGGCCTGCAGACACAGCGCTGACAAGACCTGGGGACACTGAAGGGCAGTAGCCCAGGCCCCCCCCCCCCCCCCGCCCTGAATCTGAGCCTGCTTTTTTTTTTTTTTTAACATTTTTTAAATCCTCACCCAAGGACATTTTTCCATTGGTTTTTAGAAAGTGGAAGAGAGAGGGAAAGACAGGAACATCAACGTGAGAGAAACACATGGATTGGGTGCCTCCTGCATGCACCCCGCTGGGGGAGGAGCCTGGAGCCGAGGTGCGTGCCCTGGACCAGAATCGAACGGGGACCCGCGCCCCCAAGTGGCCCTCGTACACCTTCAAGTATGTGCAACCCTGTCCCAGAGCAGAGGGTCGCAATGGGGCGCACACTGAAGTCGCTGGGGGGGGGGGGGTGGGATGTGAGGGAGAACGCGGGAGGATTCGGACATTATTGCTCACGGGTTTTCCTGTGCAGCCAGGGCTGGGCACCCCTCCTTGAAAGGGGTTGTGGCCATGGCCGGTGTGGCTCAGTGGATAGAGCCAAAGGGTCCCAGGTTCAATTCCGGTCAAGGGCACATGCCCGGGTTGCAGGCTCGATTCCCAGTAGGGGGCGTGCAGGAGGCAGCCAATCAATTATAAAAAAAAACACAAAAACAAAACAAAACAAAAAAACTAAAAGAAAAAGAAAGGGACTGTGGCCCTCGGGGTGGGGAAGGGGTCACACAGGTGGGAGGGGAGACGGAACGAGGGCGGCCAGGGGCCGGGGGTCAGGACGGAACCCCGAAGGGGGCCCCGGGACCTTTGGGGCGGGACGCCGGAGGGGGTGACGCACGCTCGCTCTCACGCACAGAGGCTCCCGATGACGCAGGACGCGACCAGCACCGGCTCCTTGGCCCAGGCATCCCTGATGAAGGTGGCGAGTCCTGGAGGGGTGTGCGGGCAGGTCACTCCGCAGGGAATGCCCGCGGTGACCTCTGGCCCTCGCGCGCCACCCGGCCCTGTAGGAGCCCTCTCGTGACCTCGGGGAACCCCTCCGCCCACGACCCCACCGCCTCCACGGGGGCACCGCCGCGCCCCAGCCCCGCACCGCCCGGGTTCGCTCCGCGCCCCGCGCTCCAGCTGCACCAGAACTTACTCCCGGCCATCTTGGTCTCGGCGGCGGCGGCGGCGGCGGCGAGAGCGCGGAGCACCCTGGGTATTGTAGTCCCTGCTCCCGAGGCGCGGCGGTCTGCGTCTGCGCGTGCGCACTGGCGCAGAACGGCGGTCCAAGGCAGCGGCGAGGGCGCGGAGCACTCTGGGAGTTGTGGTCCCGGTACCCAAGGAGCCCTGGGTTCCGCGCGTGCGCACTGGCGCAGAACAGAAGGCGGCGGCGGCGGCGGCGGCCGGAAAGGAAGCGGCGTTCCTCATTTACCGGCAATCCCGTCTTGCACACCTGCCGCCGCCCTCTTTTCTCTCGCAGCCTAGACATCGCTCTAGAGGAGTAACTTTTCCCCACTCTTGCTGCTGCATCTCACCCAAGGCGGACTGCAGTAGTCCTCATTTCATAGTTTACCTGTGAAAGCCCATTTTACAGATGGGGAAGTGGAGGCTGGGAGAGGTCGAATGACCGAGTTTTCATTTGAGGTCTCAGCTCAAAATCAGTTCGTCCTGAAACCCTAACTCTCATCACAGGGGTCTTCCGTGGACGCTCACAGTGCCCTGGGGGGGTCTCCATCTCCATCATAGCGCACATCACTTCTTTTTAAACTGGCCTGGTCCGCACCTGTCTTCCCATCAGACTGGGAGCTGCTGGAAGGCAGCAACCGGGTCTTGACTCCTCTCTGTGCCCCAGAATCACGCAGCAGGGTCTGGCACAGGTCAGGTGCTAATTGCTTTTAAACTTTAATTAATGAACACGAGTTATGCCTGCCCCAATCCATCTTTTCCCACAGCACCATGGGGCTGTGACACAGTCCTCCAGCACCCCCCCCCCCCCCGCCTCGCTCCCCTCCCTCAACAGGGTTCTGACTCTGACTTTCTGATGTTGCCTCACTTCCTGGGAGGTGAGAGGGCCCGGCTGAGCCCTGCCTTCTGCTCCAGCTCCAGCCAGACCTGCCCACCATGGCCCTGGTACTGGTCCTCCAGCTGTTGGCCCTCTCGTGTGAGCTACCCCGCGCCCTCTCTCTGGGTCCCTAGCGGGGCTGGGGTTACAGAAAGACAGGCTCTGGGGACCCAGAGCCCTAGCGAGGAGGGTGGGAGCAAGGGACCGAACTACGGGGTCTCCCTGGGGGCAGGTGCAGGGTGATCAGGCAGAATTAGCTGACCGTTCAGAACTCCAGGCCAGAATAATGGGAGCCAGGAGGGGGGGCCCAGACCCTGGGGTCCTGAAGCAAGAGAACACAGGGGCCCCGAATCCCCGGGTTCCTGGAAGAGGAAGTTGGGGGCAGGATTCTCTGAGGCAGGAGAGAGCTAGACGCCTGGACTCCTGGGGACAAGGGAGTATCAAGTCCCGGATTCTGAGGTGGGTGGGGAGGTGGAAGCCAGGACACCTGGGTCCCTGGGAACAGGGGGCGCTGAGGCCCAGACTCCTGAACCCCACCCCAGCAAGGGGAAACTCTGGGCTCAGATGACTGTCTCCTGCAAAAGGCGAAGTCCAAGGGCTTACCTCTTGGGTACAGAGGCAAGGGGTCCTGGGTCCAGATTTCTGGCTTGAGCAGGTGGGGACCGGAAGTCTTTCTACCGGGAGAGGAGGAAGTGTGGCCGGGATTCACCCAGAAGAAAAAGGGCCTGGGGACTTAAGATTCCGGGGTGGTCACTGGCGTGGGGCTTTGACAAGACCGAGCCCCTCAACCTTCCACAGGGCCTCTGTGCCACACAGGCGTCACTTCGAATGGTGAGTACACCCCCCCATATGTTGCTGACACCCCATTTCCAGCTGCTCCTATTTTATTTTTTGGTGCCCACCTCGCCCCAAGATTTCCTCCGTTCTCTCCCTCCTCCTCCTCCTCCTCCTCCTCCTCTTTCTTTCCTTCTCACTCCCTTCAGTGACCAGCATAGGTGAGTGGTGAGACCATGAACTTTGGAGCTAAAGAGATCTAAACTGGAATGGCACGTCCACCGTTTTATTCATTTATGAGCTGGAACAGGCCACGGCACGCGAAGACTCAGTTTCCTTCTCTGTGAAATGGGCCAGCGTGAGGATTTAATAACACCACGTGTGTCAGACCCGAGGCTCAGAATCTGGCAGAGTACAGGGCTTGAGAGAGAGAGAGAGAGAGTTTCTGGCAACACTAATTATTCCCTTATTTAGAAAGGAGGATCCCTCACTCTGAAGTAACCTTGGATCTCTTTCCAGATCTTCTGAAAGTGAGATCTCTCCTTTCTCTCAAACCTCCCCCCACCCACAACACTCAAATTTCAAATAAGAACCACCTGGAAAACCATTAACACATAAGCTATCAGTTTATTTTGAATTACGATGTTTAAAAGACAAAGCAAAAATATATTCCTGGTCTTAAAAAAAAAAATCCAATCATTGCTGGAGGACATATAACAGTCTCTCTCTTCCCCTTCCTCCTCTTCCTTAAATAATCTCTGAATCCTTCCCGAAAATTTCCAAGCATTCAAACACATACGCGTATTTACATACTTCTTGGTTTTCCTGCCAAGGAAAACTTGATGTTTCGTGACTCACTCTGTTCTGCATCTTACATTTTCCACTTTACAATCTCTCTTGGAGATATTTCCATGTCATTTAGCTAGCTCTCCCTCCCCCTCCCTCCCCCCCACCCGCTTTTATTTTATTTTTTGTTAATCCTCACTCGAGTACATTTTTCCATTGATTTTTTTAGACAGTGGAAAGGGGGGGGAGGCGGAGACACACACACACAGAGAAACATGGATGTGAGAGAGACACATCGATCGGTTGCCTCCTGCACACACCCCAACCAGGGCCCGGGATCAAGCCTGCAACAGAGGTACATGCCCTTGACCTCGATCGAACCCGGGACCCTCAGTCCATGGGCCAATACTCTATCCACTGAGCCAAACTAGATAGGGCTCCCCCCGCCCCCCCTTTTAACTGCTGTCATTTAAGCACTTGCCATGGTATGGCTGGATTCTCATTTGCTTGGTCCTCTTGATGTATATTTAGGTTGTTTCCAGTTTCCCCCCTCCCCACCAGTGCTGTAGGGAATGCTTCTGCTTTTTCGTGTGCAACTGGGCCATGTGCCCTTGACTGGAGTCGAACCCGGGACCCCTGCGCCCGTGGGCCGATGCTCTGTCCACTGAGTCAGGCCGGCTAGGGCCTCTTTGTGTATCTTGATAGAAACTGGCAAATCGCCTTCTCACAAGGCACACTCAGTGCACCTAAGGGCCTTCACCCACGTGGCGAATACTGCCGTTGTTTAAATATATCTTACTGTTGTTTCCATTTTTTCTTGTTGTTAACCCTCCCCTGAGGATATTTCCCCTATTAGTCTTTAGAGGGAGTGGAAGGGAGGGAGGAAGGGAGGGAGGGCTGGGGGTAGAGAGAAATATCAATGTGAGAGGAACACATTGATGGGTTGCCTCCCTCACAATCAAACCTGCAACCCAGGTACATGCCCTTGACCGGAATCGAACCCGGGACCTTTGAGTCCACAGGCTGACGCTCTATCCACTGAGCCAAACCGGTTTCGGCATGTTTTAGTTTTTTAAATGATTGCTAGTAAGGTTGGACAGTCCTTCCCAGCACCACCAAACGTGTATTGGTCAACTGTACTTCCTGTTCTGGGAAATGCCTCATCATATGTTTTACCCAACTTTCTTTTTTTTTTTATTTTTTTTTAATTAAATCTTTATTGTTCAGATTATTACATTTGTTCCTTCCCCCCCCCCCATAACTCCCCTCCTCCCAGTTCCCGCCCCACCCTCCGCCCTCACTCCCCACCCACTGTCCTCATCCATAGGTCCACGATTTTTGTCCAGTCTCTTCCCGAATCTCCCACACCCCTTTCCCCCCCAAGAATAGTCAGTCCATTCCCTTTCTATGTCCCTGATTCTATTATGATCACCAGTTCATTCTGTTCACCAGATTATTTATTCACTTGATTCTTAGATTCACTTGTTGATAGGTGCATATTTGTTGTTCATAATTTGTATCTTTACCTTTTTCTTCCTCTTCCTCTTCTTAAAGGATACCTTTCAGCATTTCATATAATCCTGGTTTGGTGGTGATGAACTCCTTTAGCTTTTCCTTATCTGTGAAGCTCTTTATCTGACCTTCAATTCTGAATGATAGCTTTGCTGGATAAAGTAATCTTGGTTGTAGGTTCTTGGCATTCATCACTTTGAATATTTCTTGCCACTCCCTTCTGGCCTGCAAAGTTTCTGTTGAGAAATCAGCTGACAGTCGTATGGGTATTCCCTTGTAGGTAACTGAGTTTCTTTCTCTTGCTGTTTTTAAGATTCTCTCTTTATCTTTTGCTCTTGGCATTTTAATTATGATGTGTCTTGGTGTGGTCCTCTTTGGATTCCTTTTGTTTGGGGTTCTCCGCGCTTCTTGGACCTGTAAGTCCATTTCTTTCACCAGGTGGGGGAAGTTTTCTGTCATTATTTCTTCAAATAGGTTTTCAATATCTTGCTCTCTCTCATCTTCTGGCACCCCTATAATTCTGATGTTGGTACGCTTGAAGCTGTCCCAAAGGCTCCTTACACTATCCTCGCATTTTTGGATTCTTTTTTCATTTTGCTTTTCCCGTTGGGTGTTTTTTGCTTCCTTGCATTTCAAATCATTGACTTGATTCTTGCGCTCCTCTGGTCTGCTGTCGGGCGTCTGTATAATATTCGTTATTTCAGTCCGTGTGTGCTTAATTTCTAGTTGGTTTCCCAATATAAGATCGAGGGTCTTATTAGTTTTCGTGTAGATCTCATTAAGTTTATCGGCAGCTTCTAAACAGTTCTTGAGAGACCTTAAAAGTGTGGTTCTGAACTCTATTTCTTCCATTGACAATTTTGTCCTGTTTCTTTGTCTCCGCATTTTGTTATGCTTCTTTGGTGCACCCCCTAGTGTTCTTTGTTCGCAGTCTTATAGATAAATCTTGATTGTTGTAGCTAATTCCAGGGAGGGTTTGACCTCCAGGCCAAGTGGCTATGAGAATCAGCTGTGTCAGCAGTGAGAGAACTTCTGTCCTCTAGGGAGGTGCTAATCTAGCCTTTGCCTGAGGCTATCCGGCAAATGCCTCTGTGCAGGGCTTGGGTAGGGCGGGTCGCACAGGATCAACAGGGTGGGCCGGAGAGAGCAGTTATGGCGGCTCTCAGTCCTGTCCCCAGGGGCTCTGCCTCTCTGAGTCCCAGCACCCGCTGCAAAGCTCGGAGAGAAAGCTGCACTCGCTCTGACCGAAGCCAGACAGTCCGCTTCTCCCGTTTGAGCCTGGGTCCCTAAAGACTCGCCTGTATCTGGAGCTCAGAGTCTGCGACTCCCTCCCGATTGAAAACAACAACCGCGCCCTCCGCCGCCAGCCCGCTCCGCGCACTCCGCACCTCAGAATTTGACTTCAGCACTGCGCCTCCTCTGAGTGTCCGTATGCGTTTCTCTTTCCTCCTAGTTGTAGGACTTCCACTCAGCCAGCGTTCCTGTGGTTCTGGGTGATGTCCCTTCCGTGTTTTAGTTTCACTTTTGAAGTAGTTGTTCCTGTTTTACCCAACTTTCAATTGGGTTGGCCTTGGAGTTCTTTCTCTAGACTCTTCTTTTGTTTGTTTATTAATCCTCACCCGAGTATATTTTCTCTCATTGATTTTTAGAGAGAGTGGAAGAGAGGGAAGGAGGGGAGAGAGAGAGAAACATCCATGTGAGAAAGACACATAGATTGGTTGCCTCCTGAACCTGCTCCCAGGGTGATGGGAGATTGAACCTGCAAACCAGGTACATGCCCTTGACCCTGCGGTGTTCGGGGCCAACGCTCTAACCACTTAGCAACACCGGCAGGGCTCTTTCTATACCAGCGTTGGCGAACCCATGACACGCGTGTCAGAGGTGACACGCGAACTCATTTTTTTGGTTGATTTTTCTTTGTTCAGTGGCATTTAAATATATAAAATAAATATCAAAAATCTAAATCTTTGTTTTACTATGGTTGCAAAGATCAAAAAATGTCTATATGTGACACGGCACCACAGTTAAGTTGGGGTTTTTTCAAAATGCTGACATGCCGAGCTCAAAAGGTTCGCCATCACTGGTCTATGCTCTTACTCTACATCATTTATGAGTAAGTCATTTCAGCCAGAGCTCCGATTGATTTGACTTTTCTCAGACACGACGTGAAAATGTCAGAGAGGTCAAATTTACTAGCGTTATTCCTTCCGAATTTTTCATTTAGTATTCTAAGACAGCCTTCTCTCCCCCAGGACAAATATATTTTCCTGCATTTTCTTCTGATACTTTTCTTGTTTAAAATACACGTGGGTCTTTAATCAATTGGGAGATGGTTTTGGGAAAGGGTGTGAGGTGGAGATCCAACATCCCCTCCTCCCTCGAACCTGAGAGCAAGTTTGGCAGCTGTTGGCTTACGTTGGATGCGTTTCAAATATTCCGGAGAACGGTTAAAAATGACAGGTGTCTGGGACCCAACTCCTTGACATGATGTTTGAAAAACGGGGAGGAGCCCAGCCAGAGGGGCGCAGTGGGTGAGCGTGGACCCGTGACCCAGGAGGCGGCCGGGTCCCATTCCCCGTCAGGGCACATGCCTGGGTTGCGGGCTTGATCCCCAGTGTGGGGCGAGCAGGAGGCAGCCGATCCATGATTCTCTCTCATCACTGATGTTTCTCTCTCTCTCTGAAGTCAATTTTAAAAAATATTTACACACACACACACACACACTAACCCACACGTGGAGGACAGGTGCGAGTGGAGGCCTGGCTCCTGAGAGGGAACCCAGGCTGAGGAAGGGACTGTGGTTGTCCAGGCCACGCTCCGCTCACCCCAGCTTCCCCTCCATGTCCGCAGGCACCCAGGAAGCCCAAGGACTCAGGCCGCCCATGTATTCAAACCCCCGCACCTCGTTCCCCAAGGACAGGCCCAGGCCCAGGCGGGGCCTAGCTTCCGTCTCCCTAGACTCATTCCCCGGGAGCCCACCACCTAGGCCCAGCTGGCCCACCAGGCCCTTGCCCCCATTCCTCCCACGCTCTTACCCGGAGATCAGGCGCCCCAGGCCCTTTCCTGCAGGCTTCCCACTCCCAAACTCCAAGCCCAGGCAGCCCACTTATTCAGGCCCCCCAACCTCACCCCCCAAGCCGTCACTGGCGGCTCAGCCGGCCGCAGTTGTGAACCCCGGCACCAACGTGACTTTGACCTGCCGGGCGCCCCAGCCCGCCTTGAGGTTTGTGCTCTCCAAGGCGGGAGAGGTCTCCCCGGTGCAGCTCCACTACCCGGACCCCGACAAGTCCCTGGCGCTGGCCCGGTTCTTCCTGGAGGCGGTGACCGAGGCCCAGGGGGGCAGCTATCGCTGCCAGTACCACAACCACCTGGGGGGGTCCCACCCCAGCGACGCCTTGGAACTGATGGTGACAGGTGAGGTCCGGAGGCGGGGAGGGGGCCTCAGGTGGGTGAGGGAGGGGGAGGAGGGGCAGGGGCGATCAGACAGGCGTAGGCAGGCCAGGCGTGCACACACAGGGGGAAAGGGAGGACGGGAGGGAACGAGGACATTTTCAACCGGGGGCGTTTCTGCGCCCCCCGCGCCCCGGAGCTTGGCTGGACCTGGGACCTGCTCAGTGGAGAGCCCACAGGCGCTGCCAAACAGCCCCCCGCGCGCAGGACAGCGCCGCCCACACAGCAGGGAGCGACGGTGCCGGGTGGAGGCCCGGGGAGGGTCACGGGCGCGGGGAGAGGAGGTCGGGGGCCTGCCCCGGGGGCGCGGGGAGAGCGGAGCCGGCGGGGAGGAATCTTAGGCACCGGCGGGGGGCAGGGGCTCCCGGGGAGAGGACGGAGGGGGAGAGGTGGGGGAGACCCGGGCCAGGGCGGCGCCCACCCGCTCCCGCCCGTCCTCCCTCCTCGCAGACCTGCTGCCGCGCCCGTCGCTGGAGGCGCTGCCCGGACCCCGGGCGCCCGGCGCCCCCGTGAGCCTGCGCTGCACCGGCCGCGCGCGCAACATGAGCTTCGCGCTGTACCGCGCGGACGAGCCGACGCCGGTCCAGTTCCGCGAGTCGGAGCAGCCGTGGGCCGACTTCCCGCTGCCCCGCGCGCAGGCCGCGGGCACCTACACCTGCTACTACCACACGCGCACCGCGCCCTACGTGCTGTCCCCGCGCAGCGACACGCTGGTGGTCAGCCTGGAGGGTGAGGCCCCGCCCCCCATCCAATCCACCTCCTCCCCGACCCAGGAGGCCCCGCCCCCAGCCAATCCACCTCCTCCCCGACCCAGGAGGCCCCGCCCCCAGCTCCTCCCCGACCAAGGAGTCCCCGCCCCCATCCGATCCACCTCCTCCCCGACCCAGGAGTCCCCGCCCCCAGCCGATCCACCTCCTCCTTGACCCAGGAGTCCCCGCCCCCAGCTCCTCCTCAGACCCAGGAGTCCCCGCCCCCCAGCCGATCCACCTCCTCCTTGACCCAGGAGTCCCCGCCCCCAGCTCCTCCTCAGACCCAGGAGTCCCCGCCCCCCAGCCAATCCACCTCCTCCCTGACCCAGGAGTCCCCGCCCCCAGCCCCTCCCCGACCAAGGAGTCCCCGCCCCCAGCCGATCCACCTCCTCCCCGACCCAGGAGTCCCCGCCCCCAGCCCCTCCTCCCTCAGACCCAGCAGTGGAGCTCTCCCGCTCCTTCGTCCCCCTCATCCACCCTCCTCAACTTGGAGGGAGTTGGGTCCCCACTTCACCCTGGAGGTTAGAGACCTCGGGTGGGGATGCTGACCGCCTGCCTCCCTTGCCGGCCCCGCTGGCCCCGCAGGCTCTGGCTCCGTGGACTACACCAAGGGCAACGTGGTGCGCCTGGCGCTGGCCGGCCTGGTGCTCATCTCGCTGGCCGCGCTGGTGGGCTGGGAGTGGCGCAGCTGGCGGCGAGCGTCCGACCGGGGCCCGGGAGGCCTGGAGCTGCACCCTGCGGCGTGAGAAGACTTCGCAGAGGGGCAGAGAGGCAGCAGGGCAGCCCGGCCTCCCGTCTGAGCCCAGCTGAGCCCCGCTTCCTCCCATCACAGTAATAACCACCTCTGTCCCGCGCACGCCTCTTCCAATGGGTCATTCCTCCAGGCCCCAGCGGTTCTCAACCTGTGGGTCGCGACCCCCGAAAATACATCCTGCCTATCAGATATTTACATGACGATTCATAACAGTAGCAAAATTACAGTGATGAAGTAGCCACGGAAATAATTTTATGGTTGGGGGTCACCACGACATGAGGAACTGCATTAAAGGGCGGCGGCCTTAGGAAGGTTGAGAACCACTGCGCCAGGGCCTCCCAGATCTGGGAGAGCGCGATCCTCGCCAGAAGGCCTGGGTTCCAATCCCAGCGCTGCTGCTCACTCACCGTGTGCCCGGGGGAAAGGGACCTTCTATGCCTCGCCTGCCGTGGCTGTGAAATGGGCGCTTTGTTGCTACTCACCGCTTAGGACCTGGGCAGGGTTAAGTGGACATGGCGCCGGAAGCATTTTAAACGGCGACTGGCCCGTAGTAAACGCCCAGTAGGTGTTAGCTCCTGTGTAACAGGTTTCTAGCAAAGTCTGGTGGTTTTGCACTGGCCCGTGTAGCTCAGTTGGTTGAGCAACAAGAGGTCACCGCTGGATTCCACATGCCCCGGTTTCGGGGTGTGATCCTCAGTAGGGGGCGTGCAGGAGGCTTCGGATCAATGATTCTCTCTCATCAGTTTCTCTCTCCTCCACTCTTCCTCTCTCTAAAAAAAAAAAAAATTTAAAAGAACATTTTAAATAAAAAGTCTCAGGATCTGAAGGAAGTTCGAGTCTTTGTCCCAATGCTCCAGCTCACCTCTTCAGGAACTCAGTGATGTCATTCCCGTCGTGGCGTCACATCTGGTTCCCAAGCAAACTCCTTAAGTGGCTCCTCACACCTTCCCTGAAGGTGAACACAGATGGACCTAGTAGCCCTGGCCGGATGCTCAGCGGTTAGAGCATCGGGCTGCGGAGCAAAGGGTCGAGGGGTCATTCTCGGTCAAGGGTACATACCTCAGTTGCAGGTCTGATCCCCGGCCCTGCTGCAGTGCCTGCGGGAGGCAACCAATCAATCTCTCTCTCACGTCGATGTTTCCCTCTCCCCCCTCCTCCTTGCCTTCTACACTCTCAAAAAAAATAAAAATCTCAGCTTCATTTGCTTGAACCGTCATTTTCGTTAAGCGGGGGTCCGTTGCCATGGCAACAGCAAGTAGCGTGTACGCAGCAGAACCTTGAGCCTTGGTATGGACACAATAAACTTCAGTTGGTCTGCTTGGGGCTGTGCTCTTGGCTGTCCTCACGGTTGCGCTAAGACCAGCGCAGCCCGTTCGCTCTCCTTGTCTTGCCTCTCGTCTTCCGAGGCCGGGCTACACGCACAGTCTCTTCGGAATCCATTAATTTAGGTTCTGTTTCCATCTGCCAACATCGATCCTTTCTCATGGACTCCATGGCGCATGCCAAGCAGGCAGGCTCTACCTCGTCTGAAAATCTACTTATTTGGGCTCCGTTTAAAATAATTGGCTGTGTAAACATTGGCGCTGGAGAACAGTGTTACAGCGTTTTAGCGCCCTAGAGAGAAACAAAGCAAGCAAATTCTTAACGCAGGTTAAGGGGGATACGGGCCTACGTGGGAGAGTGTAACTAAGGCTTTTGCAGAAACTCCTTCTTAGATTATTTTTTAAAGTATTATTATTAATAATATATTCTTATTGATTTCAGAGAGGAAGAGAGAGGGAGAGAGAGAAACATCAATGATGAGAGAGAATCATTGATTGGCTGCCTCCTGTGCAACCCACACTGGGGATCGAGCCTGCAACTCAGGCATGTGCCCTTGACCAGAATCGAACCCAGGACCCTTCAGTCCATAGGCCAATGCTTTATCCACTGAGCCAAACTGGCTAGGAATAATTATTTTTTAATTGATTTTTGTTGTTGTTAATCTTCATCAGAGGACATTTTTCCATTGATTTTTAGGAGGAGTGGGAGAGAGAGGGAAAGACAGAGAAACACCGATGAGAAAGAAACACATCGACTGGTTGCCTCCTGCATGCACCCGACCAGGGCTCGGGCAGGGGAGGAGCCTGCAACCAAGGTATGTGCCTTTGACTGGAATCGAACCCGGGACCCTTTGGTCCATAGGCCGATGCTCTATCCACTGAGCCCAACTGGCCAGGGCCCTTCTTAGACTCTAATGTCCATGAAGCCAGGACCTTACTTGTCAGGCTTCTCTCTGAAAAACACATGCCCAGCTCAGACGTCATTCTAACAAAGGGCAGCCTGGCTGGCGCCTCAGCCCTGCCTTCCTACATTTCTCTCATCTTTGCCGTCTCTGGTTCAGCCACGCGGACCATCTTCCCAGTGGGGACCTGTAGGAGTTCAGAATTTCAGCGCTGATGTAGGAAAGAGATGTGGCCACGAGGTGGCAGTAGGCGCACAACGTTTAGTCCCTCAGCACAGTCCCACCTGGCCGTCCTCCTCCACTGGGCTTTGCCAATGCCATTCCCTCTGCCTGGAACACCCTTCCAGCCCCTCTTCACCTAGTTAACGTCCGCCCAACTTTCAAATCTCACATCGCTTCTTCAGCCAAGCCATCGGCGATCTCCCTGACTAGCTCAAACTCTCCAACGACAGGCTTTCAAAACGTTTTCTCATTCAACCAGAGGACTTGTATGCATGCAAATAAGCCAAACCAATGGACATGGACAACAGGGGGATGAGGACATGAGTTGGGGGGGGGGGAGGGTTTAATGGGAGGGGATAGGGACACATTTGTAATACCTTAACTAATAAAGAATTAAAAAAATTAAAAAAAAACCACAAACACGTTTTCTCTTTGCTATAGCAGTATGGCTGCAGTGGAGGGCAAGGCTAACGGTTTCCCAGCGTCCCGAGTTCCCTTCTTCCTTTAGCTCAGAGAAAACTCCTTTCCCATTTTTTGGAAGGACACACGCGCCAGCCTGTATTCCCCCAACCACTTCTGCTGCCAGACCTCCCCCCCCCCTTCCCCATTGTCTCAGAACCAGATAGATCGCAAACCGACATTTTGATAAAAGCAAAGCTGTTGGTAAGCAGCTCAACTACACACTGTTAAGTGAGAGAAATTAAATTAGATCTAGTTTTCTTTTCTTGGGGTGTCTTTGTTACACCAGCTTCAAGTGCTCCCTCATCAACCCAGTGAGTTGTCATTTGGTTCCTATTACGGTTTCTCTGTGAGCCTCATGAGAGTAGGGTTCATGTCTGCTGTTACTCCTCACTGGGTCCCCAGCACCGGGCACGGGGCCTGGCACACTGAGGGCCTTAATGTGTGAAAAGTGGGCAGGGACAAAAGTCCCAAGGGTGAGTCCCTGGGTTTGTGGGATAAAAGGGGCGACACGAGTGAAGCTAATAGTATTCATTATTCTTTCTTTTTTAAATTTTCACCTGGGGATACATTTATTGATTTTAGAGAAAGAGGGAGGGAGGGAGGGAGAGAGAGAAACATCAATGTAAGAGGGAAACATTGATTAGCTGCCTCCTGTACATGCCCCACTGGGGACTGAACCTGAAATCTAGATATGTGCCCTGACTGGGAATTGAACCTGAAATCTTTTGGTGCACGGGACAAAACTCTAACCAACTGAGCCACCTGGCTAGAGCAGTATATTTTTTTTTTCATGCACACACATCTCTATATAAGTGTCCAACCATTCGACTGGTAGCTACGATGCACCCTGACCACCAGGGGGCAGATGCTCAACGCACAGGCATGGAAACACGGAACAGACTGATGAATCTCAGAGGGAAGGGGGGAGGGGGGGAGGGTTGGAAGAGATTAACCAAATATCTTATATGCATACTAGGGGCCCGGTGCACACATTCATGCACTGGTGGGGGGTCCCTCGGCCTGGCCTGCAGGGATAGAGTTGAAATCAGCCCGGTTCATGGATTCGTGCACCAGTGGGATCCCTTGGCCTGGCCTGCAGGGATCAGGCCGAAACCGGCAGTCTGATATCCCCGGAGGGGGTCCCAGATTTTGAGAGGGCAAGGGCCAGGCTGAAGGATCCCATTGGTGCACGAATCCATGCACCAGGCCTCTAGTGTGTGTGTATACACACACACACACACACACACACACACACATATGTATATATTTCAGAGAGGAAGGGAGAGGGAGAGATAGAAACATCAATGATGAGAGAGAATCACTGATCAGCTGCCTCCTGCCTACTGGGGATCAAACTCGCAATCCAAGCATGTGCCCTTGACCAGAATCGAACCGGGATCCTTCAGTCCACAGGCCGATGCTCTATCCACTGAGCCAAACCATGTTGGGCTGTGCCTCCCTCTTACAAGGACCCATTAAACCCACCCAGATAATCCAAGATGCTCTCCCTGTCTCATGAGTTTTCATTTAATCACATCCATGAAGTCCCTTTTGCCAGATATAACATCCACAGGTTCTGGAAATTGGCACTTCACATGTTCAGCAGAACCACTATTCTGCCTACCACTGAAGGGCGAAAGTTCGGAGCCTGCTATGGCATCCTCAGCGTGGTGAGCTCATGCAGCCACACTGGGCATGTTTCCCAAGCCCTGGGGATAAAACAACCTGGTCCCTTGGGAGGAGCTTGTGGTCTGGTCCAGGAGGGAGAAAGTCAGAATACAGTACACTAGCCCTGGCCAGTGTGGCTCAGTTGGTTGGGCATCGTCCCATGCACAGAAAGTTTGCAGTTCAATTTCCAGTCAGGGCACATGCCTGGGTTTCTGACTTGATCCACAATAGGGGGTGCTGCAGGAGGCAGCAATCAATGTTTGCTCTCACATCTATGTTTCTCTCTCCTTCTCTTTCTAAAAATCAATTTTTAAAAAAGAATACAGTATCCTAAGTACTCAGTTAGGGTGTGATAAGGCACCAGGGAAGCACATATGGGTCAGGCAAGAGTTTGCAGGGGAAACGGCATCTAATGTGAGACCTGAAGGGTGAGCAGAGTTAGCCAGGCAAGCGGGAGTAGAGAGCGGAGACCAACTCGGAGCCTCCACGGGTGACAGATGAAAGGAACCACTGCCTCGAAGATCATAAATTGCTCTACAATTGTTAAACGTTAAACACTCCTCTAGCTCTTCCTCATTTAAAAATGAAAGTGAGAGAGGAGACTAAAGCCGGTAAAACCCAGAAGTCTTGACTCAACAAACTGGAAGAGATTGTGGTGTTGTTTAGTTCTTGTTTCGAAGAGGCAGCCACAGGGAGAAAAAGAAACCCAACAGGTTAAACTCCTGTATGGATCTTAGAAGACTGACATAGCACGTGGACTGCCTGGCAACAAACACTGGGATGGAGACATGATCAACGGCAGACAGTGGAATTTGCATTATGACTGCTATCCACTCAATAAACATTCATTGAACAGTTGGTCTTTGCCCATCACTGGGAAAAATATTGGATAAATACATAAGTAGATTGATGGATATTGAATAAGGAAGAGAATGGGTGAGTAGATTAACACATTGATGAACTGCTTAATGAAGGGAGGAATGGATACATGGGTGTGAGAATGAATGCCTGATGAGTGTGGTTGAATGAATGAGTGAATAGATGAAGTCAAGTTGAAGTACAAACTTGACAGCCCTTCTGAGGCCTGGCTCTCTCTTTATACCCCGGGTTCCTTTCTCTCCCTTGATCTCCCACATCCACATGCACCAGGGGGATTGCCCTGGATACATCTGCCAGGGTCCCCCGTTGGTACTAAGACCAAACCCAGAAAGTTCTGCTCCAAGTGTCTCCTCTGATCTCTTCAAGTCAATGCACAGGCGGCTCATTTGACTTCAAAATTCAGTTCTGCTTAACTCACGACTACCCTAGTCTCGTCCACTGAGAGAACTGGGTGTTGAAGGAACATGTCAGCCCGGTGTGGCCCAGTTGGTGGAGCGTCATCCCGTGCACCAACAGGTCACTGGTTGGATTCCGATTCCCAGGCAGAGCACATGCCGGGGTAGCAGCCTCAATCCCCAATAGGGGGTGTGCAGGAGGGGGGTTCCTATCTCTCTAAAATCAATAAAAACATATATACATATATATTTTTTTATTTCAGAGAGGAAGGGAGAGGGAGAGAGAGATAGAAACATCAGTGATGAGAGAGAATCATTGATTGGCTGCCTCCTGCACGCTCCCCACTGAGGATTGAGCCCGCAACCGGGGCACACACTCTTGACCTGAATCGAACCTGGGACCTTGCAGTTTGCAGCTCTTATCTGCTGAGCCAAACTGGCTAGGACAATAACATACTTATATATATTTTAAATGACATCATTTTATACCATTTACTCCTATTATAAATTTCCCAATCAAAATACCTGTCCTGGTTTAGGTCAGTTTCTGAAACAAAAGCCCACCCCAGCAGAGATTGCTCACCCTTCCGCAAACTGGGCACCTGTACAAGTGTGTGTTGCACATGGGGGGTCATGATTCGAGAAGGCAGCATTTTTAATAAAACAGAGTATGTTAATGTGCAGCCTCGTGGCGGTAAATATTGCTTCGAGCCCGCAACCTGGGCATGTGCCTTTGACCGGAATCAAACCAGGACCCTTCGGTCTGCAGGCCGGCGCTCTATCCACTGAGCCACACCAGCTAGGGCGAAGTTGGAAAATTTAATAACAAGATGTGTGCCCCATTGCAATTAGGCAAAGTCACAAAAGGAACATGGGGGTGTTGAGTGGTAAGAAGCTCAGTGCTGCTAGTGCCAATCCTGCTGGGGCTCAGTCTGGCTGGTACCTAATACTCTGGTACTTAGTACTGATTGAGCAATAGAGGCTAGTCAGGAACACACTTCACAGTTTTTTTCCAATGGTCAAGGGGGCTGAGGTATTTATATCCACTTGTGGCAGATGTTGCTAAAGGGCTGCTCCCAGGTCAGGAAGTCCCCAGCACGTCCAGAGAGGAACATGGATTTGTTGTTCCACTTATTTAGGCATTAGAGGCCTGGTGCACAAATTCGTGCATGGGTGGGGTCCCTTGGCCTGGCCGGCGATCAGGGCCAATCGGGGCCGTCTTGCCCAATCTGACTGGTCTGGCCAGCCAACCTCACTGAGGGGGAGGGACCACAGGAGGTTGGCCAGCCACGGGAGGTTGGCTGTGGGAGCGCACTGACCACCAGGGGGCAGCTCCTGCGTTGTGCAGCTGCCCCCTGGTGGTCAGTGCGCGTCATAGTAACTGGTCATTCGGTTGACCAGTCATAACAGTCGCTCAGGCTTTTATATATATAGATTCATTGGTTGCTTCTTGTTATGTGCCCTGACCAGGGATTGAACCCTGACCTCCTGGCACATAGGTCGATGCTCAACCACTGAGCCTCACTGAATGGGCAAGGAACACTTTTTCTGTTTTTTTTTCTCTTTTTTAAAATTAAATCTTTATTGTTCAGATTATTACATTGGTTCCTCTTTTTTCCCACCATAACTCCCCTCCACCCAGTTCCCACCCCACCCTCCGCCCTCACTCCCCACCACTGTCCTCATCCATAGGTGCACGATTTTTGTCCACTCTCTTCCCGCACCCCCCACACCCCTTTCCCCCCCAAGAATAGTCAGTCTATTCCCTTTCTATGTCCCTGATTCTATTATAATCACCAGTTCATTCTGTTCATCAGATTATTTATTCACTTGACTTTTAGATTCACTTGTTGATAGATGTGTATTTGTTGTTCATAATTTGTATCTTTACCTTTTTCTTTTTCCTCCTCTTAAAGGATACCTTTCAGCATTTCATATAATACTGACTTGGTGGTGCTGAACTCCTTTAGCTTTTTCTTATCTGTGAAGCTCTTTATCTGACCTTCCGTTCTGAATGATAGCTTTGCTGGATAAAGTAATCTTGGTTGTAGGTTCTTGGTATTCATCACTTTGAATATTTCTTGCCACTCCCTTCTGGCCTGCATAGTTTCTGTTGAGAAATCAGCTGACAGTCGTATGGGTACTCCCTTGTAGGTAACTGACTTGCTTTCTCTTGCTGCTTTTAGGATACTCTCTTTGTCTTTTGCTCTTGGCATTTTAATTATGATGTGTCTTGGTGTGGTCCTCTTTGGATTCCTTTTGTTAGGGGTTCTCTGCGCTTCCTGGACTTGGAAGTCTATTTCTTTCACCAGGTGGGGGAAGTTTTCTGTCATTATTTCTTCAAATAGGTTTTCAATATCTTGCTCTCTCTCATCTTCTGGCACCCTTATGATTCGGATGTTGGTATGCTTGAAGCTGTCCCAGAGGCTCCTTACACTATCTTCGTATTTTTGGATTCTTTTACATTTTGCTTTTCCGGTTGGGTGTGTTTTTCTTCTTCGTATTTCAAATCTTTGACTTGATTCTTGCGATCCTCTGGTCTGCTGTTGGGAGTCTGTATAATATTCTTTATTTCTGTCAGTGTATGCTTAATTTCTAGTTGGTCCTTTATCACAACATCGAGGGTCTCACTAGATTTCTTGAGGATCTCACTACATTTATTGGCGGTTTCTAGAAAAATCTTGAAAAACCTAAAAAGTGTGGTTTTGAACTCTATATCCAGCAGTTTGCTTTCCTCCATTTCTGTCATTTGTGTCCTGTTTCTTTGTCTTGGCATTTTTTATGCTTTGCTGTGTCGATAGAGTGGCTTTCTGTGCTAAGTGTCCCAATTGCCTGAGGTAGACACTCTTGGTGCACACCCTTGTGGGCTTTGTGCACAGTCTTGTTGTAGTTAAGCCTTGATTGTTGTAGATAAAACTGGGAGGATTTGACCTCCAGGACAATTGGCTGTGAGAATCAGCTGTAAAGCAATGCAAGTTGCCCTGGGGCCTTGGGGCAGCTGCAGTTTGTTAAGTTATTTTCAGATTACAAAGGGCCGGGCCTTTCATATGCAGAAGCCTTGGTGCACGGCTTGGGCGGGGCGGGTCCCAGGGGATCAACAGGGTGGGCCGAGCGAGCGAGCAGTATGGCTGCTCTCAGTCCTGCCTTCAGAGGTCCTGGCAATCGCCGAGAGTGCCTCCGAGAGAAAGCTGCCCTCGAGTTCCGACCGATGCCAGACAGTCCCATTTCTCCCGTATGAGTCTGGGTACCTAGAGACTTGCCCAGAACTGGAGCTCAGAGCCTGAGACTCCCTCCCGGTTGAAAAAGACAATCATGTCCTCAGCCACCAGCCCTCTCCGCATGCACCTCTGCACCTTTATATTTACTTCAGCACCGCACCTCCTCTGAGTCTCGGTATGCTTTTCTCTTTCCTTCTAGTTGTAGAATTTCCACTCAGCCAGCCTTCCTGTGGTTCTGGATGATGTCTATTACGTCTTTTAGTTGTATTTTTGAAGTGGTTGTGCGAGGCAGCAATCTCCAGTGTTTACCTATGCCGCCATCTTGGTTTCTCCCCGGAACACTTTTTCTTAAGCTTTCCTTTACAGCAGCAGTTCTCAACCTGTAGGTCGCCATGGGGGTCAAACGAGCCTTTCAAAGGGGTTGCCTAAATACATCCTGCATATCAGATATTTACATTACGATTCATAACAGTAGCAAAATTACAGTTATGAAGTAGCAACAAAAATAATTTTATGGTTGGGGGTCATCACAACATGAGGAACTGTATTAAAGGGTCACGGCATTAGGAAGGTTGAGAACCACTGACTTACAGGGTCCGTTTCCTCATCCTCCCAGCTTCTCCCTCCCTCCCAATGCCACCACAATGTCTCATCTCTTTGCTATCAGCTCTGGCTCAGCTCCAGCCCTCTGAGGTTTCCAAGGGGCAGAACTCTGAACTTGTACATGTCACTTCCATGCAAACCCTGTTGACCAGAGAGACACGGAGCTGTTATTCTGGTTGCCATAGCTCCAGCTGAATTCTGTCGCGACGTATAAGGGCGCAAGGGCTATAAAATAATTCGACGAGCAATTTCTCACATACTGCACACTTGTGAATGTGCCTTAACGTTGGGCTAGCTGGGCTCTGCCGCCAAGCGGCTCTGTGAGTCAAGCCTGTGGGAAGTGGCTTGAGAGGATGTTGTAATAGCCACAGCTTCCTGATTTTGACTGTGAGGCAGAAACTGGGGGTATCTATCAGTGGAGGATTAAAAACGGTGCTTTTTTTTCATAACCAGGAGTCAGGAGACCATTCTGACAAACAGCAAAGCTCAAGAAAGATCCTCGAAAGAGGCGTCGGGGGCCACCATGACCCTCCCATTCCTGGCTCTGTTCTGCGTTGGTAAGCATGGGGGAGGGAGGGCCATTGAGGGTGGTGATGAGTTGGGCTATGGAGGCAACTGGACTTGGGGCAACTTGTGGGGTAGGTCATGGGGTTGGATGGGTAAGCAAAGAGCAGGTATTTCCTTTCCTGAATATCTATTACGAACGAGGAATGTGTTGGGTGCTTTACACACATTTTCCTCTATCTATATGTTTCCCCAATTCAGTCATTGCTGAACTTCCCAATCGCATTTTGCCAGATGCTTGTCACATGTCTGTATACTTTTTCGTTGTTAATTCTCACCCGAGGGTATTTTCTCCCATTGGTTTTCAGAGAGAGTGGAAAGGAGGGAAGGCTGGGGAGGACAGAAACATTGATGGGAGAGAGACACGTCGATTGGTTGCCTCCCGCACATGCCCAACCTGGGCTGGGGATTGAACCTGCAACCCAGGTTCATAAATCAAACCTGAGACCCTTCAGTCCTTGGGCTGACACTCTAACCACTGAACCACACTGGCAGGGGCACATGTCTGTGGTCTTTCATAAGTGATATTCTTCTTCAAATTGTTTCAAGTTTTTATTCTTTAAATTTTTATTGATTTTATTTTAAAAAATGTATTTTTATTGATTTCAGAGAGGGAGAGGGAGGATTAGAAACATCAATAATGAGAATCATTGACCGGCTGCCTCCTGCATGTGCCCTACTGGGGATCTAAGCTTGCAACCTGGGCATGTGCCCTGACCAGGAATCAAACTGTGACCTCCTGGTTCATGGGTCATCACTCAATGGCAGGCCTATCGATTGCTTTTAAGGATAATGGAAGGGGGAGAGGAAGAGAGAGAGAAAGAGAGAGATTTGTTGTTCCACTTATTTATGCATCCATTGGTGATTATTATATGTGCCCTGACCAGGGCTCAAACCCACAACCTTGGTGTATTGGGGACGATGCTCTAACTAACTGAGCCACCAGCCAGGACATATATTATTATTTTTATGCTCAAAGCTATTTTAAATATTTGCAAAACACTTCTATTAATGAAAAACCAATATCCTTCATCAGAAATAGAATATAGTTGTCAGTATCTAGTTAATGGGGAAATAGAACAATTAAGTTTTGTTTTTTTTTAATATATTTTATTGATTTTTTACAGAGAGGAAGGGAGAGGGATAGAGAGTTAGAAACATCGATGAGAGAGAAACATCGATCAGCTGCCTTCTGCACACCTATTGGGGATGTGCCCACAACCCAGGTACATGCCCTTGACCGGAATCGAACCTGGGACCTTTCAGTCCGCAGGCCGATGCTCTATCCACTGAGCCAAACCAGTTCGGCAGAACAATTAAGTTTTAATAGCTACTGCTCCTGACTGTAGACACTGGGCCACAATTTCCTCAGTAATTTTTTCTAAGAGATATGAGTGAATACAAGAAATGGGTTGGAGCCTTGGCCGGTAGCTCAGTTGGTTAGAGCGTCGTCCTGATATACCAATGTTGTGGGTTTGATCACTGATCAGGGAACATACAAGAATCAACCAATGAATGCATAAATAAGTGGAACAACAGATAGCTGTTTCTCTCTCTCTTAAGTCAATAAATACAAATTAAAATAAAAAGGAAATGGGTTGGAAACTAGTATCCAGCTGTGGTATTCTTCTGTGATCAAGACAGAGACAGACCCTGGCTGGGTGGCTCAGTTGGTTGGAGTGTTGACCCACACAACAAAAACATTTCTGGTTTGATTCCCGGTCAGGGCACATACCCAGGTTGTGGGTTCAGTCCCTGGTCAGGGTGTGTATGGGAGGCAACCAATCAATATTTTTTCTCTCTCTCTCTCCCTTCCTCTTTCTAAAAATCAATAAACACATATCCTCAGGTGAAGATTAAAGGGAAAAAAGGCAGAGATAGAATGAGAAGAGAACAACTTTCTCACAGAGTCCATGTTAATCTTGTGTCTTTGTATGACTTCATGTTACATGCCTTAGAAAAATTCTGCAGAATAGTCACACCCCCATATTGCCCGTGAGGAATCTGAGATTGACAACAGATGTGACACAGAAATGGAGAAGTTCAATTCAAATCCGGGTCTGCACAGTTCCAAAGACAGCAAGTTCCCACTGAGCCAGGCTGGGAACTTTAAAAGGTCAGGATTTGCACTGGACAGTGCGGCTCAGTTGGTTGGAGTGTTCTCCAACGCACCAAAGGGTCTCCAGTTCAATTTCTGGTCGGGCCACGTACCCAGGTTCCGGGTTTGATCCGCGGTCAGGATGTATGCAGGAGGCAACCAGCTGATGTTTCTCTCTCTCAAATCAATAAACATATAAAAATGCCAAAAGAATAAGAATGAAAGGTGATAACTTGGGGTGGAAATATTTGGAGGGTGAATGAAGGAAGCCATGGCTGGGAAAAGCTAGGGCAGGGAAGTGACAGTGGATCCGATGAGCTCAGTAGCTGTTGGCAACCTTTTTATGTAGAGGCCCGAGTGGCAGAGAGGCTCTGGGCCAGGAGGGCTCTGCCACAACTGCTCACCACCTGCTAAAATGGCCATCGTCGAGATGAGATCAGTGTTGGGAAGAGATGTGAAGAAAAGGGAACTGTTGGTGGAAATGTAAACTAGTGCGGCCACTGTGGAAGTTCCTCCAAAAATTAAAAATAGGATTACCACATGACCCAGCAATTTTGCTTCTATATATCTGAAGGACGTGAAAACACGACCTCACAGAGATATCTGCACCCCTATGTTCATTGCAGCATTATTTACAATAGTGAAAACACACAAAAAACGTAAGTGTCCATCAATAGATGAGTGGCTAAAAAAGGACACCTGTCATCTTTCTGTCTATCCATCTATCTGCCATGTAGCCAGATAATGTAATACTGTTCAGCCACGAGAAAGAAGGAAATTCTGCCATTTGCAACAGTGTGGATGGGCCTTGGCGGTATTATGCTAAGTGAGACGAGTCAGGCTGAGAGAACAAATACTGCAAGTTCTCCTTCATATGTGGAATCTAAAAATGCCGAACTCATAGGAACAAAGAGAGGAACGGTGGTTACCAGGGGCTGGGTGTGTGTGTGGGAGAAATGGAAGATGTTGGCCAAAGGGTACAAACTTCCAGCTGTAAGATGAGTACGTTCTGGGGGCCTGTTACACCAGCATGGCGACGAGAGTGAACGACACTGTGTTATGTATTTGCAAGTTGCCAGGATGTGGCCCAGTGTCCCCTGTGGAGAATCCCTGTCTTAAGCTAATCAAACGAGACCACCTACCTACCTTGGTGTCTAAAGGCACACTTCCTGGGGCCAGTTCGGTCTAGAGCTGTAAGGGCGGCCACCAGATGGGAAAGGTGGGGGACGCAAGCGTCACCCCTCCGAGTCATACGGGTTTTGGATTGCTGAGATTTGCTCTGGAGCACCAGGGAGGTTACCCATGGCCGCTGGTAGAGCCAGAGACGCACGTGGCCATTCTGAGAGCGGGAAGAAACACACGAGGGCAAAGGACCAGGTCTTCGGCAGCCGATGCCCTTGCCTTAGGCTTGGGGTCTCCCCTCCTCTTGCTCCCTCTCAGTTGCTGTGGGTGGGTATGGTGTTGTGCTGCAGGGGGTTTGGGGAGATCGCTGCTATTCCTGCTCATCAAAAATCTTTGCAAATGACCCTCCCTCCCTGCTGGTAAGGCTTCAACTCAGTCAGTCAGCGTGAAATTGTCGAACCTTTGCTGAAACCTAGGCACCATCCCAGGCACCGAGGATATATTCTCTGCCCTCGAGGGGCACAAGTTCTAGTGACTCCAGATATGAACTTTCCCCAGGGCATGAGGAATAACCAACTGGAGGGTGAACGAGGGTGAGCATGCAGGAGGCAACCAATTGCTGTGTCATTAAAACCGAGGTGTCTTTTCCAAATGGCTTTGTCACCAGTGAGGTCTCTCACGGTCTAGAATAGACAGCACCAGGGGAGGGGAGGGGAGGGCAGGGGAGGGGGCCTTTGCCCTCTACAATGTGACACATCAGAGGTCACCTCAGCGACCACTCGGGGTGACAGAGACATTCAGAGGTGGTCGTGTCCTTTGTCTTCTCCTCCACCATGAAAGCTAGAGACAACATGGCAGGATATGGAAGAAGAATAAGGTGGGTAAAGGATGGATGACGGACCAGAGGGAAGTGGGGGTGAGGGGAGGTAGGAGAGGGTAAAGGGGGTATAAATGGTGGTGGAAGACTTGACTTGGGGTGGTGAACACACAATATAACATATGAATGATGTATTGTAGAATTGTACCCCTGAAACCTGTATAATTTTATTAACCAACGAGAGGCCCGATGCATGAAATTCGTGCGAGGGACTCAGCCCTCGCAGCCTGGCTGCCTCTCGGCCCTGCGGCCCCACCCACTGGTCATTCAGGAAGGTCATTCTGCCATCTTGTCTAATTAGCATATTAGCTCTTTATTATATAGGATGTGACCCCAATAAATTCAATAAAAAGGATGAATGATGTGGAGAAGTGGGTCAGTTCCGGAGGAAAATAGAAAGGCCATCCACATCAATGGGGCATTGTGAAGAGGAGAGGAACCTGGATGGAGAAGTGGGACAAGTGAGAAAGGTAGAGACACTGTGCAGCAGGCTCCCCGAAGATGTCCACGTCCCGATTCCCGGAACCTGTGACTATGTCTCCTTCGGTGGCAAAGGGATTAAAGTGGCAGATGGACCCAAAGTTGCTAAGCAGCTGACCTGAGAGAGGATCCTGAATTACCCGGTTGGCCCCAATGTAATCACAATGGTGCTTAAAGTAGTAAAGAGGAGAAGAAGAAGTCGGACTCATCCAACCATTGCTGGGTGCAAAGATGGGGGAAGAGACGCCCAGCCAGTTTGGTTCAGTGGATAGAGTGTTGGCCTGTGGATACAAGGGTCCTGGGTTCAACTCTGGTCAAGGGCACGTACCTCGGTTACAGGCTCCTCCCCAGCCCAGGGCCTAGTCAGGGCACATGCAGGAGGCAACGAATTGATGTGCTTCTATCACATCGGTATTTCCCTCTCTCTAAAATCAATGGAAAAATATCCTCAGTGAGGATTAAAATAAAAATAAAGACGGGGGAAGAGACCACAAGCCAATGCAAGCACTTGAAACTGAGAGAGGCAGGGGATGGATTCTCCCCTCGAGCCTCCAGAGGAATGCAATCCTGCCGACATCTTGATTTTGGCCAGTGAGACCCGATGCTGCATTTCTCACACCGACCGAATGGCAGGATGACACACTGCTGTGATAAGCCAGGAACTGTGTGGTAATTTGTTAGACCAGCCCTAGGCCACTAACAAGCTGCGAACAGACTGTGATGCCAGTTGGGTTGTCGAGGAGGGAGTTGGGCCTGATGGGGATTAGGATGATGAGGGCTCCATTCGCAGCAAAAGCCCTGGGTGGTGCCTCGGGGACCAGGTCAGGGTGATGACGTGGGTTCCAGGCAGGAGCTTCTGTCTCACGGACGATTCCTTTGCAGGGCTGTGTGCTGGCCAAGACCTAAGAAGAGACGGTGAGTGTTTCTAAAGGAAAGCCTCCCTTCTCCTTCACTCCAAATCCCCCTCACCCCTTCTCTTTCTTCAGAACAGCAGGTGAGTAAATCTAATCCAGACCTGGACTCTGCTCCCTTCCAGGGTCACTTCCCAGGCCCTCCCTCCGTGCCTGGCCCAGCTCCGTGCTTCCTGCCAACAGTGATGTGACACTGCGATGCTCCATGCCTGCTGAGGAGGTCGACTTCAGGGATATCAGGTTTACTCTCAGAAAGAACAATGTTCCTTTGAATGTCTCTCCTGATTCCCCAGGTGGCCTGGCAGAGTTTCACCTCAGTGACATACAAACCAGTGACTCTGGAGAGTACACCTGTGACTACAGGACAGGGAGCCCCACCAGAAGGTCACCGCCCAGTGACGTCCTCCTACTACTGGTGACAGGTGAGGACGGGTGCTCAGAATGACACACCATGTCCCTAGGACAGGGATGAGGGGGGACCCAGAGAATGAGAGAGGAGCAGGGTCTCACCTCCAGTGTAGATGGGGAGGTGGATGGAGAAGGACAGGAACAGAGCTGGGGACCCTGCCCTCATCCAGGGCTTGTAGGAGGCACATCTCCTTCCTGGAGTCAGAGCAGAAAGAGGGTGAAGCCAGGTGTCTGTCACTTCCCACGTTCCCTGGGAACCTGCCAGGACAACAAGCCTGAGCGGGACCCAAGGCTTCTGCCCATGACTTCTGAGCTTCCTTCTCTTACAGGAGAATTATGTAAACCTTCCCTTAAAGCCCACCAAAGGGGTGAGGTGACTGCAGGAGAAAACGTGACTCTGCAGTGCCAGCTACCCAGTCACGTGATAGAATCTCACATGTTTGCTCTTCTGAAGAAGGGAACTTCAACACCCATACAGCTCCAGGGTCCAGTAAAAACGAAGACAGACTTCTCCCTTCCAAGTGTGACCGTCAGTGACACTGGGGCCTACAGCTGTGTGTACTACCAACCGAGGGCTCCTTTCTACGCCTCAAGGCCCAGTGATGAGCTCACGATCTCGGTGACAGGTAAGGTTTTTACCACTAGGAGGACGATGGCCGGGTTATCTGCCAGCTGACGCTCTGCCACCTGGCGTACATCAGAGGGAGGTTCCATCCCTACAAGACTCTGGAGCTTGGAAAAGTCACGTGGGGCAAAGGAAGTCAGGGCCAGGATGCCGAGGAGGAATGGACAGGATCTTCTGCTAACAGAGGGAGTGTGAGTGGTGGAGAATCACAAGGCAGGAGGCTGGGGGATTTGTGATACCTGGCCCCACTAGGAAAGTAAGATCTAACCTCAAAGTCCCTGCCTGGCAGGCCACCACTCATTTAGACTAAAGTGTGAATGATACCTCCTAGAGTCATACAATAGGAGGTTCCAGAAAGAAGGTAGAGGAGGGGGTAGAATAGCAAAGGGCCTGGGAAATACCTCTCCCAGACATACTCAGAGGCCTCTGGAAAGATGCGCTTCATTTTCATTCTCTACCTTTCATGCCTTTTAGCTCAACTAAGTGGAGGTTTTCTTTTCCTGCCTAGACTTTTTAAAAAAGGGATGATTTTTAAAAATTATGGTAAAAATGCATAATATGAAAGTGACAATTTTAACCACTTTTAAAAAGTCTGGAGTGTAAAGCTCTTTTATTTTTATTTAAAAAACTTTTTTTGTTAATCCTCACCCAAGGATATTTTCCTCTATTGATTTTTAGAGCAAGTGGAAGGGAGGGGAGACACACAGAGAGAAACATCGATGTGAGAGAGACACATTGACTGGTTGTCTCCAGCACGCACCCCGACCAGGGCTGGGGATTGAGCCTGCAACCAAGGTACATGCTCTTGACTAGAATCAAACCTGGGACCTTTAGTCCTCGGGCCGATGCTCTAACCACCTGCCAACTGGCTAGTGCTGCAAAGCTCTTTTAAATTAAAGTATATTTGATATACAATGTATTAGTTTCAAGTGTACTACACAGCGTGATTTCACATTTATAAGCTTTACAAAGTGATCACCACAAAAAGTCCACTATTGATCTGTCACCATACAAAGTTATAATACTAGAGGCCTGGTGCACGAAATTCATGCATGGCCAGCAACCAGGGCCAACTGGGGCCTTCCTTCCCCTGACTGCCGGCTGCCGTCTTCCTTCATTCTGTGCCACCCTCTGATGGCCAGCGCACGTCATAGCAGGCGGTCAAACTCCCGGTCAGTCGAACTCCTGGTTGGTCGAACTCCCGAAGGGACAATTTGCATATTAGCCTTTTATGGTATCGGATTATTGGCTGTATTTCCTATGCTGTACTTTACATCCCCATGACTTATTTATATGATAACTGTAAGTTTGCACCTCTTAATCCCCTTCACCTTTTTGCCCATACTCCCACCACCCAACTCTCTGACAACTATCAGTTTTTCTGTATCTTATAGGTCTGTTTCTTTAGTTTGTTCATTTCTTTAGTTCTTTTAGATTCCACACATAAGTGAAACGATATGGTGTTTGTCTTTCTCTGACTTATTTCACAGCATAATACCGCCTAGGTCTAGACATGTTGTTACAAGTGGCAGGATTCCATTCCTTTTCATGGTTGAGTAATATTCCAGTGTGCCTGTGTGTACACACACACACACATACACACACACACACATACACACACGTATGTATCTGCTTCTGCTTTATGCATTCATATATTGATGAGCACCTAGGTTGTTTCCATATTTTGGCTATCCTATATAATAAAAGGCTAATATGCAATTGTCCCCTCGGCCAGGAGTTCAACTGGAAGTTCAGCCAGGGGGTGGGGCTGGCTTGCCATTTGCTCACAGCCCGCCCCCAATCACCTCCCCCGAGTCAAAACTGAAACTCTGTCCTCATTAAACAACTCCTCCCCATTCTCCCTCCCCCAGTCCCTGGCACCCACATTCTACTTCCTGTCTCTATGCATTTGACTAGTATAGACACCTCATATAAGTGGAATCATACAGTATTTGTATTTTTGCCCTAGCCAGTTTGGCTCAGAGGATAGCGTGTGGACCAGCAGATTGAAGGATCCTGAGTTTGATTCCAGTCAAGGGCATGTATCTCGCTTGCAGGCTCAATCCCTGGCCCTGGTCAGGGTGCATGTGTGAGGCAACCAATCGATGTGTCTCTCTCACATCGATGTTTCTCTGTTTCTATCCCTCCCTTCCACTTTCTTTAAAAAACCAATGGAAAAATATCCTCAGGTGAGGATTAACAACAAGAACAAAAAAGACACTTAATTGCAAGTGACAAAAATCTACTTGGAAGTAGCCTAGAAAAAGTGTGGCGGGGGAGGGTAATGCACTGGTCCACAGAATTAATGGGATCGTTGGGCACTGTTGACATATTGATTGAGCTGGATAATTCTTTGGGGGCAGGGTGGGGAACGCATGCTGTTTCATAGGGTGTTTAGCAGCATCCCTCACTCTTACTACATGTCTCCCTTGTCACTCGTGACAACCAAAATGTCTCTCAACATTGCCAGATGCTCCCTGGAGGCCACATCACACCAGGCTGGAAACCACAGATAATGAACCAGTGAATCATGGGAAATGCATGGATGCCAGTGGGCTTCAGGGACCAGTGCCTGATTCTTTTCCTGACACGTGTGTTTCTACTGTGCCTGTCTCACTCTTTGAGTCTAGACTAGCTTCCTCTGTTGGGCAGAGAGCACGGCTTCAAGAGTCGAGTTCTGCAGCTCGCAAGTTCTATCCTTGGAGAGGGGATGGACCCTCTTTCCCTGACCCCATTCGAAGAGCTGAGGAGGGACTGTGAATGGTCCTGGTCTATTCAGCCCCCAGCTCAACCGTGGGGACATGCTCACTGGAGGGTGAGGCAAGAAAATCCCCCACTCATCCAGGGGGAATAAGAAGTCCCAAAGAGAAAGAAGGGTGCTATTCTCTGGAGCTATGATCTGAATGTGTCTCCCCACATCCATATGTTGAAATCCTAGTGCCCCAACATGATGGCATTTGGAGGTACAGCCTCTGGGAGGTGCTCAGGTCATGAGGGTGGAGCCCTCGTGAATGGGATTAGTGCCCTTATAGAAGAGACCCCAGAGAGCTCCCTGTCCAATTGTGCCATGTGAGGGCAGACGAAGTCTGCCTCCCAGAAGAATGCCCTCACTCTACCATGCTGGCACCCTGACCTCTGACTTCCAACCTCCAGCACTGTGACTGGAAAATGTCTGATGTTTAGAAGTTGCCCAGCTGTGGTATTTGGTTGGTAGCCTGATGGACTGGAGCATCTAACGAGGGGGACATATACTCAGCAAAGGTGTCTGCCACAGAACTAGACCCCTGGCCATAGGAGGAAACTCAGGGCACTAATGCTGGTGTGGAGACACTGACAACAGGGAGAACTGTCCTCTCTACCCCATGCTGGGGCCATGGAGCCCAAGGTGAGGCAGCAAGCCTGGGCATTGGGACACCTTTCCTGCTCTGTGGTCCGTTCGCCCTGTTCTGTTCTCTAGGTCAATAGGAAAGATAGTCAGTGTTCCTTCCAGGGATAGATATTTGGGGGAAAACATTCAAACAACCTGAACCACTTGGAGAGAAACGAGCACCCATCACCTAGGTAAATGGCTGGGAATGGTGTGAAGGGAGCTTTGTTTTGCAAATAATTATAATAACCATTTGGTTTTAGTTGGGGCCCATTAACAAATAATCCATTTTCCCAGATTACTGAGTCTGTCTGTCTCAGTTTCCTCATCTGTTAAGTGGGGTTGATAGTAGCACCAACATGATGGACTCATGGCAAGATTCTGATGAGTCATTTTATCTAAATGCTTTCCATAGCAAATGCCATATGAATGTTTGCTGTTATTATCATCATGAACATCCAAAACTTCTCCCTCTGAATTCTGGAACAGTCTTACCAAGGAATACATTCCTAATGGGACTTTCCAGAAAACAGTAGGCCAGAGAACGTGTGTCCCCCTCTCATGATGATGGTAAATGTTCTCATCATTACTATGAATTAGGAAGATCGGTGGGAAATTATATGATGTTGAAGGTCTTCCAGGTTCTACAAAGGCCGGGGCGTGTGTGTCTGTCTCTTTAACTCAGTTCAATCGTGTGTGACAGGCTTTTAAGCACAGACGAGATGGTCTTTTCCAAAAGGGGTGGTAAAACAGAGGGAATCCCGGCCAGTGAGCGTCAGCTTATGAACCAGGAGGTCATGGTTGGATTCCTGGTCAGCGCACATGCCCGGGCTGTGGGCTCGATCCTCAGTGGGATCATGCAGGAGGCGGCCGATCCATGATTCTCTCTCATCATTGACGTTTCTATCTCTCCCCCTCTCGCTTTCTCTCTGAAATTAAAGCAGCAAAATGAGAAGAAGAAAGACATAATAAGTTGGATCTGCTCTCCACAGAAGGAGGAACTTTTAAATACTTTTGGTTATCCAACAACTGCTGAGTAATCGTTTTTTCCATTCCTCTACTTATTCTGGCTTATGAGGAACCTTGTGAGTTTCTTACTCGGGCTCGTAATTACTGCTGCTTCTGAAATGCAGATGCTGATATACTAGTAAGAGGTGACCTGGAATGGCCAAGGCAACTGTTGTCAAGCTCAACCTACACCTTCCAGCTGCTGCAAGTCCTGCAGTGTCAGCAGGGGCCACACTGAGGAAAAGAGGAGGATGTCGGTGGGGGTGTGCGTGGAGGGCAGATGACGGGCAGGTGCAGGGGTACATGACCGAAACTGGCCAAGGGTTCCCCTTTGGGTTTCCCCAGAGCCTTTCATAAGCCCCGAGTTTTCGCAGCTGTTGTGGGGCCAGAACTCTGACCTGCTTCTGCACTAGCATGGTGAACTCGTGGAGATGTGAGGGTCACCTGATCGGCCCAGGCGGGAGGCCGAGCGAGGTGGGTGGCAGTAATCCCGACAGAAGGAAAGAGGGGAAACTGACCTTAACCTCATCCCTCATTTTCCGTAGACCATTGGTTCTCAACCCAGTGCCATATGCAATGTCTGGCAACATTTTTGGAGGCCACAACTGGGCAGGGGGAGGCTCCTGGCATCTAGGAGGCAGAGACCAGAGATGCTGTAGAATACCTTACGATGCTCAGGACCCCCTCCCCATAAAGAATCATCCAGCCCCACATGTTGTCAGTGCAAAAGTTAAGAAATCCTTCTGTAAACCCATCGTCTAGTTTGCAGTGAGACACCCGTGTTGTTGGCAGGGACTTTGGGGACGGACAACACACTCTCCTCCGGTCCCTGGAGCCTCTAATCACTTAAAACGTGTGCCCCAAACCAGTGGCTGGCCAGGAACTGTGTGTCGCCTCGCTTGGCACCATCTGCTTCAAGGTCCCTCGTGTGTTTCTCTCCCTTCATTCCCAAGTTCGATCTGCCCTCCCAGTTATGCATTCCTTCTGAACTGGCGCAAGTTCAATGCGGCCTCTGGCTCTGCAGAAAGCGGAGCGCAGCAGGCGGGGAGGGCTGAGTGCGCAGGAGGGGTGGTGATGACGAGCACCCCGCTTCCTGGCGGTGGTTCTGGGAAGGAAGCTACGCCTGGTGAGATAGAGAAGCGAAGGCCCTGAGGCGGGAGCGTGGGGAACAGGGGAAATGTGTGGTGGGATGGTTTCGAGGAAACTGAGAGCTCCCTGTGGCCACCCATTTGAAGCACGAACTGACGGAGGGGCGCTCCCGGGGTCTCAGGCCCGTTTTCTTCTATTTTGTCAACTCACAGACGCCACAGCTGTGGATGATGAAGCAACGAAGAGTGCCACAAGCACACAGCTAGCGACGCTGGAATGTGGCTCCAGCCGCACTCCGCTACTCACAGGTGTGACCTGGGGCAGCTCAAGTAACCTCTTCGAGCTTCAGCTTGCTTATCTATAACACACAAAACCCACTCTTCCTCTATTCTAACCGCTCCCTGCAGCAGGATTACAAAACAGCGAGGTGGCTGTGGGGAAGACGAAATGTTGGGTATGTGAGTAGGCACTCAAAACACGCTCGGTTGGGTTCTTACTATTTTGTCCTCAGAAGCACTATAGAAAATGGGCGAGATACTCCATTTATCCTGGAACCACAGCTGTATCTGATGTAAGAGAATTCTGTCCAGCTGTGCTATCCTGGGTTCTCCAGAGAAATATTACCAATCAGCATGTGTCATACATATATATATGTGTGTGTATATATATGTGTGTGTGTGTGTGTGTGTGTGTGTGTGTGTATATATATATATATATATATATATATATATATATATATATATGAGGCCTGGTGCATGGATTCATGACCCAGTGGGGTCCCTCAGCCTGGCCTGCGCCCTCTCGCAATCCGGGACCCCTCAGGGGATTTGGACTGCTGCTCCCACTCATCCTGGTCCCGCTGTGCCTGCTGCTGGAGAGACTCGCAACGCCGCAGCTGCACTCACCAGCCACGAGCCTGGCTTCTGGCTGTGTGGCGCTCCCCCTGTGGAAGCGCACTGACCACCAGGGGGCAGCTCCTGCATTGAGCATTATCCCCCCTGGTGGTCAGTGTGTGTCATAGCGATTGGTCAAATGGTCAACCAGTCGCTTAGGGATATATATATATATATATATATATATATATATATGGTTAAAAATTTTATATTTTTACTTATTGATTTGAGAGAGAGAGAGAGAGAGAGAGGAAAAGGAGAGAGTGAAACACTGATTTGTTGTTCCACTCACCCATGCACTCACTGGTTGATTCTTGTATGTGCCCTGACTGGGGATTAAACCCACAACCATGGTATATTGGGATGTGCTAACCAACTGAGCTAACTGGCCAGGGCTATGATATATATTATATATACATATATACACACAGAGAGATTATCTCAATTATAATTATTGCAATATATAAATATATCCTATATACAATATACTATACTATATATCCTATATTTGTTTCCTTTTGGAAATTTGAAAAATACTACCTAACAGAATAGAAATAATAAGATAACAGATAGTCATGCATCACCACCCAGAATGACACTCGTCCCCATTTAGTCATATTTGCTACAAGTTGCTTTCTTCCCACAAATGAAGTCCTCTTTTCCTCCCCACACCATGCCTGTGATCTCGCCCCCCTCCGGTGGAAACGTCCACCCTGACCTTGGTGTTATCATTTGTGTGCATGTTTTTAATACTCTTACAATACAGGTACACCTGTGATATAGACTTTTAAAAATTACACACCAATGGTTTACTGTGATGGTTGTTCTGAGACTTGGAATTCTGTCTTCTAGATGAAACGGAGTCTCCGAAGAGAGCGGGAGCAGCACTAGGTAAGAGAAGAGACCCTCCTGGGATAGAGTCCTTCAAACACGGGATGAGGCTCCCCGAGAGCGCTCTATTGCTGAGAACGTCCTTGTGGATGATTCTCTATATTCTGGTGATGCCAGAAGATTGTGGTTCAATGCAATGTCTTTCGAGGTGGGTGGGGTTGGAGTCCCAGCTGTGGGTACTCAGTAGTTGGGTGCCTTTGGAAACCTTTCAGCTCTCTGACCCTCAGCTTGTGCCTCTGTAAAATGGGCATCATTCTTTCCCTCTCCCGGGATACTTGTGAGTAGTAGAAAAGGGTAGTGAGTTTCCAGCATGTCCCAGGAACGCCATCAATGGGAGACACGGTTAGGCATCAGAACAGGTCTCGGGAAACCAACGGGGCCTCTGCCCTGCTCTCCCCTCACAGGAACCACGGAAATCATCCTCATTGTCATCGTCCCCCTACTCTTCCTCCTCACAGCCTCCCTCATCTGCAAGTACACCTGCTGCGGTGAGTCAGAACAGGGGGCAGTGGGGGGAACGTAACGACAAAGCTAACACCACAGCGTTCATTCCTCCCCTTCTCTTTTTCATCCCCAGGGGCAGCTCTTAAAAAGATGACCAAAAGGTAGGCCACTCAGAGAAGCCCCCCAGCCAACACTTCACTGGTCCTCCCTCGATCCCTGGGCTACTTACTCCTCTTTGTTACATCACCCTTTTATGTGCCCCAGGCCAGCTCCCACCACCCCCCCGAATCTCTACGATTTCTCTTCTTACCACCCTCCTCCACTTCCCACGCAATGTCCTTTCCTTGGAGTCTTTCCTCATGGCCGTGCTGTCTCCAACCACTTCCTTCTCCTTGGCCCTCGAGACCTTCCTGAGCATATGAGGACTCGGGGACCCGAGGGTGGGGCGTCTGAGCTGGGAGGAGGTGGGGAGACTTGGGTGACTTTCTCTGCGTCTCACCTCCTCCCACACAGGATCTTGATTTCTCCCCCCAACTTCCTTGATCTCCAATACTTCACTGTTTCTCTCTCTCAGCTCCCATTCTTCTAAGAAAGCTGAAGAAGTGGTGACAGGTAATCAACCTGGGAAAGAAAATGGTGGTGGTGGGGGTCCGTGTGTTCTGTTTGTAAATGTTTATAAGAGTATGGGACGCAGGCATATGGTGTGTGCACACAAAGGTGCTGTGTGCATGTGTCTACACATGTAACTGGGTACATATTCATGCGAACACATACATGTACACATTCAGAACGAGTACAATGTGTGCACTGTTTGAGTATACATGTGTATATCTGTGTGGTTTGTATGTTGTTTGTGCACATGTGCACATGAGTAGGTTGGATGTTTGTGTGCATATACATGCTAGTGTGTATATGTGAATATTGCATATGTTAGTGTGTGCACACGTGTGCATTGTGTGAGCATACATGTGCAGCTGTGTGCATGTGTGTGTAGACACGACCCCTGGAACCTGGGAGTGAACAAATGGTAGAATCTTCTCCCTTCCAGATGCATCTCCAGCTATGCAGAGCTGCTCTCCTGCCCTGGTGAGTTTCCCGTCAGCCCCTCGCTCAGCCCAGGCTCTCCATCGCCCCCCCCTTTAGTTCTGTCAATGGCCTGGGCCTTTGCTTTCATCTGCCCAGCCCCTCCTCTACATTTCAGGAGAACCCAGTCGGAACTCGTCTATGCGACTCTGGCATGGGACCCTCATCCCATGATGCCTTTGTGAGGACACTTCCCACTCCCTCAGTGGGGTGCCCTTCCTCAGAGGATTAACGGGGTGGTTTAATGAGCTCACAGTGCGGGGGTGAACCTGAAACCTGGGTCCGTGCCCTTGGCTGCAACTGAACTCAGGACCCTTCAGTCTGCGGGCTGATGCTCTACTCACTGAGCCAAACCAGCCGGGGCTAATCCCACCTCTTGATGAAAAGATGGTAAGACCCCTCTGTAAAGCACCTGCCACACTGTGCTCCACAGCGCAGACGCTGCATCGGCTATCAGTCGCAATATTAAAAGTAACCCTTACATTTTTCCCTTTATAATTCAATTTTTAAAAAACTGGAAAAAAAGGGGGAAAAAAACAAACTGTCAAAATGCACATAACAGAAAGTCCACTGCTGTAACGTGTACGATTCAGCGACATTTGCTAAGTGCACAATGTTGCGCCACATCACCATCATCTAGTTCCAGACATTTCCCCCACAGGAACCCCCACGCCCTCGGAGCAGTCCCGCCCCATCCCTCCCCCCTCCTCCAGGCCCTGGCAGTAACCAACCTGCTCTCTGTTCCTATGGATTTACCCATCCTGAGGGTTTCCTACTAGCACTCATTTTGGTAACGGTTAGTATAAATTATCTGTTGCTGCGTAACAAGTCATCCCGAAACATACCGGCTTAAAGCACCATCGATCCACCTACCTGTGGCGAGGACCTGGCGCGGCTGAGCTGGGTCTCCCTCCGGGTCGCAGAGGGGTGCGGAGCGTGCGGCCAGGGCTGAACGGGGGCTTCGCTCCGAGAGGCTGTGCTTCCACACTCACCAGGTGGTTGCTGCCAGGATTCACTTCCTCGCTGGCTGTTGGCCGGAGACCACGCTGGCCGCGGGGGCCTCTGCGTAGGGCAGCTCCTCACATGGAAGCTGGTTTCTTCAGCGTGAGCGAGCCTGGGACGGCCGGGACAGTAGAGAAGTGGGCGTGCGAGAAGGCACAGTCCTTCGTCCGCTCATCTTTGACCTAACATCCAGTATTGGGGTGTATTTTTGTTTTTGCTGTGCTCCTGTAATAGATGTAAGACACTAGGTCCCATTAACCCTCAAGCCTGGGCCGGTGGCTTAGTGGGTTGGAGCACCACCTAGTACACCAAAGGGCTCAGGGTTCGATTCCTGGTCAGGGCGCATACCTAGGTTGCAGGTTTGATCCCTGGTTGGGGCGCATACGGGAGGCAACTGGATCAATGTTTCTAGCTCACATCCATGTTTTTCTCTCTCCCTTCCTCTCTCTCTAAAAATCAATAAAAACATCCTGGGGTGAGGACTGAAGAGGATAAAAAGGGGGGAGGGGACCTCACAAAGGCTTGAGGAGTAGGAGGCTCCTAGGACGGGCCCTGGAAAGCTGTCTGCCACACTGTTACCACGACTGCCCAGTCCTCACCATGAAATTCCCCTCCCTTCTCCATGAAATACTCAATCCTCTTCTCCTCACTTCCCTCAGGATGAAGGATCTCAGCTGTCAAGAGCTGAAGAACCTCAGGGGGTGACGTATGCTGAGCTGAACACCAGAGCCCTGAGCAAGGGCCCCTCCAGCCAGGTGCCGCAGACCCCGGAAACCTGCGTGTACTCGGCCCTCAAGATGTAGCAGGAGAAGACCTGGGGCCAGGAAGAACCTCCAACAAGGGGTGCACCATGCGGCAGAGGGCCTCTGGGTGACTAGGCAAATCTCCACTTCAGGCTTGTTTCCTCCTTGTAAGAAAGTAACATTTATTTTTCTTAAGTGAGAGGTATCACTGACATCGAGGGATATGCTGAAAGGGGACTCAGGGCGGGGGTTCTGGTCACTGCCGGGAAGGTCAACCACGTGATGAGAAGGTTGGGGACCGGAGCCAGGTGCTATCAGCCGGTCCTCGGGGGAAGAGGGAGGCTGGAGACAGACTCAGTCACGTGGGCAACAATCCAATCAACCACGCCTGTGCGATGACATCCCAGCGAGGATGCTGGACACGGAGACTGGAAAGCTTCCGGGTTGGTGACACACCGTCATGTGCTTGGGGGGTGGACACACCCTGAGGGTATAGCACGTTTCGCTTCTGGAACCTTCCCAGACCTCACTGACCCTGTGGGTGTCTCTCTTCACTGAGCTGGTACTGATGTGTATTCTTTATGTAATAAAATTGTAACCCTAAGTACAGCACTTCCTTGAATTCTTCGAGTGGCTCTAGGAAGTTAGTGAATCTGAGCGGAGGTAGTAGTGGGAACCGCCACCATGTCTGGCTGTTGGTCAGAAGTGCAGGTGGCCGGGGAACACCTGGGCCTGCAGCTGGTGTCTGCAGTGAGGGGCAGCCGTGTGGGCGCTGCGCCCCTAACCTGTGCGGGCTGTGCCAACTCCAGGTGGCACGTGTTGGAACTGCACTGCGGCTCAGAGGCGGGTCCTTCTCCAGTCCGGCCTTCAGATTAGACCCCAGCCCTGGTTGTCATGGTGATTGCAGCCCGAGGATCCTGATAGGTTGTGCCGTTTCCCTGGCCCTCTGGCCGAGGAGAGAATATGGGTGTGTTGCTTACGCCACTACGTTTGTGGTAATATGGTAACACAGCAACAGAGAACGAATGTGCCCACTCAGGCCCTCCGTGCAGCTTCCACAGCACGGTGCCGCGACAAGGAAACACTTCTCCACTGGGGGGTGAGAATCAGCTTCAGATGATTTCCTGGAACAGGAAGTGGACGGGCTTTTGAGACCGAGCTGGGTTCCACTTCTCGCACCTGTCTCTCCCACTTCTGTCTTTGAGCAAGGGACCCTGCCTTGCTGGGCCTCACTTTACCTATCTCCAGTCAATGAGGCCCAAAGGAATTCTACCAAACACAATGGGCCGGAAGCACACCAAATCACCTGTACGGTGAAGCTGGAAACCATTCAAAATGCAGGTAAACTGGGATTTACTCTTCTAAGTGGCGGAGGCACCAATATTTTCTGATCTAGAGACAAAGAGCAGTGAGGAGGTGTGGTAAGCTGACGGAGAGGAAAAGAAAAAATGTCACACCTCCTGGTCATTTCATTTCGGTGGGAGCCACTGTCTGAGAGCCTTCGAGTCACAAACATAAAGGGTGTCCCAAAATTCACTCAAGAAGTAATTTTGATAGAAAACACAGGTTTACGATTAAAAATTGTAATTTTTTTATTGATTCATAAAGTATACAGTATAGGGTTATGTATGGAATAGCATATTGGGTAAATGGCCTCCACGGCTTTGCTGGCACATACGCACTCTTTTGTTGAAATTTTCCATGACCAAAATGCGGCTGCTCAGGCAGTAACAGTTAATGGTGCTCGCTATCGCGACATGATAATCCAGTTTTTTGTGCCGTAAAGGCCATTTACCCGATATGCTATTCCATACATAACCCTATATTGTATACTTTATGAATCAATAAAGAATTTACAATTTTTATTTGTAAACCTGTGTTTTCTATCAAAATTACTTCTTGCGTGAATTTTGGGACACCCTTTACATTTCCCAGGAGTCAAAGATGATTTTCTTTTTTTAAAATGCTTTTTAAAAATTGATTTCAGAGAGAGGAAAGGAGAGGGATAGCAACATCAATGATGAGAATCGTTGATCGGCTGCCTCCTGCACGCCCCCTACTGGGGATCAAGCCCGCAACCCGGGCATGTGCCCTGACCAGGAATGGAACTGTGATCCCCTGGTTCATGGGTCGACACTCAACCATTGAGCCACACCAGCCAGGCTCAAAGATGATTTTATTTGTTATTATCTTTAAATCCTCACCCAAGGATATTTTTCCATTGATTTTCAGAGAGAGTGGAAGAGAGAGGGAAAGACAGAGAAATATGGATGTGAGAGAAACACATCCAGGGCCCGGGCTGGGGAGGAGCCTGCAACCAAGGTGCATGCCCCTGACCAGAACTGAACCTGGGACCCTTTGGGCTGTAGGCTGACACTCTGTCCACTGAGACAAACAGGCCAGGGCTCAAAGGCGATTTTAAGTGCCAAGTGTGGTCTCACAAAATCAGTGCGAACCCCGAAGAATGTGGTGCAGTCCCCACGCGCAGAGGGTCTTGGGGGACTGCGCTGTGAGGCCGGATGTGAGCAGGAACTGGCCGGGCCATCCTGCTGGTGTAACAGCGTGCCTGTGACGTGGGCGCCTGGCCATGAAGCCAAGCACGCGGGTGGTCAGCACCGTTTCGCAGCCGCAGTCCCAGGAGCTCTGGGGAGGTCTGCGCCAGCTTGTCAGCATTGTTTAGGGGCAATCATGAACCTGACGCTTCACACTGGGTCCTGGGGACACCCCAGGGGGCTCTGCCGGCTGGGGCTGGGCATGTAGCAAGCATATGCCAACGTGCCCGTCACAGAGTGAGAAACCCAGCCTAGGATTCACTCTGGGCCTCCGGTTCTGAGGAGTTTTTGTGAACAAGGTCATGGTTTCTGCTGCGAGAGAAGGCCCATCTGTAAAGTCCTCGGAATGGGGAGAAAATTGGGGCTCATGCCTGCTCTCTGGGGATCCTTTTGCCTGGGATGCTGATCCTCATTTTATTTTATTTTTTACTGGGTTTATTGGGGTGACATTGGTAAATAAAATTATAAAGGCTTCCGTATACAATGCTGCAACACATCGTCTGTATGTTGTATTGTGTGTTTACCACCCCAGGTCGAGTCTCTGTCCATCATCAATCAACCCCTCCCCCTTTTCACTGATTTTGAGAGCGAGAGGAAGGGAGAGGTAGAGGGAGAAACATTGATGTGAGAGTGAAACATCAATCAGCTGTCCCCTGCGCGCCCCCTACTGGGGATCAAGCCCAGAACCCGGGCCTGTGCCCTGACCGGGAACTGAGCCAAAACCTTTCAGAGCACGGGATGGTGCCCAACTGAGCCACACGCCGGCCAGGGCTATCCCCCGCTTATGCGGTCTATGTCGCTGTTGTGTGTCCCCTTTCCCGCACTACCCGCAGACTCACTGCATTGCCAGGGGTTCTGAGAGTCTTCTGTGGCCACTGAACCTGCCTGCCAGTTGGGGAGGACAATCTGGCCCAAGCCGTCAGTTCTGAGCCTGTGCACAATGTCTAGCAACCTGACCGTTTGCCCAGGATTCCCACTATTTTTGAGCAAAGTACCTTCATCGCCTCCCTAGACCTCTGCAGGCTCGTCTTAGGCATCTGGGGGCTGCCTGCCTGGTGCCTGAAGTCGGACGGAGACAGAGGAAGTTCTTCTTGAAGGTCGGTTGGGAGGAACATGTTGCAATCGATGGCACAACACGCTTCCAGAAACTGGCTGTGGAGGAGGGAAGTGAGAAGTCAGAGAGAAGTCATCATTGCCCACACTCCGCCGTCAGGGGGGAGCTGTGACCACCCCAGCTTTTCGCGCTGCTGCGGACGGCGCTGGTGCAGGACTCCAGGACAGGCTGACGTGACACTATGATCCATACACTGCTTCCTCTCCTCTGTCTCAGTGAGTCGGGCGGGGCGGGGCGGGGCGGGGCGGGGCGGGGCGGGGCGGTGTGGTGCATGGGGCCGTAGAGAATAATATAATTGGTGAGAGGTTTGAATCGGGGGCGGAGAGAGAAATGATAACATCAACTGTGGTTTACTGAGTGCATGTGATGTATTAAAAATCTTGCCAAGCCCTAGCCGGTTTGGCTCAATGGATAGAGCGCTGGCCTGTGGACTGAAGGGTCCCAGGTTCGATTCCGGTCAAGGGCACATGCCCGGGTTGCAGACTGGATCCCCAGTTGGGGGCGTGCAGGAGACAGCTGACCAATGATTTTCTCTCATCATTGATGTTTCTATCTCTCTCCCTCTCTGAAATCAATAAACATATATTTTTTAAAAATCTTGCCAAGATACACACTACCTCTAAACTTGTGTTTTCCAAATCGCAATGAGTCTTGCTCCAACTTTATGATTTTTGCTGAATGTCTCATGGTTTTCTTATCGATTCAGATATTTTGCTTAAATAAGTGTTTAAGATAGAAACTTTATATCAATAGCACGAATAAAAACCTGGTGTCAAATAGAAGGTAATTATGAAGTCAATACAATGAGAAGGAAACAATGTTATAATACATATTTTTAAAAAATATATTTTATTGATATTTTACAGAGAGGAAGGGAGAGGGATAAAGAGTTAGAAACATCGATGAGAAAGAAACATTGATCAGCCGCCTCCTGCACACCCCCTACTGGGGATGTGCCCGCAACCAAGATACATGCCCTTGACCGGAATCGAACCCGGGACCCTTCAGTCCGCAGGCCGACGCTCTATCCACTGAGCCACACCGGTCAGGGCTCCATTGATTTTTAGGATGGAAAGGAGGGAGGGAGAGAAGGAGAACGAGAGGAACATGGATGTGAGAGAAACACACAGATGGCTGCCTCCTTCATGTGCCCCACGGCAGGGGCTGGGGAATCACACCTGCATCCCAGGTACGTGCCCTCGACTGGGAACTGAACCCTCGATCCTTCGGTGTGTAGGCGGAGGTTCCAACCATTGAGAAATACTGGCCAAGGCAACACTGTTTCAACGACAGGCTGCCGCTTGTCACGCCTGGCCTGAAACCCGCTGTCTCTCCGGGGTAAGGGCGGTTAGCCATGATGGAGGGGCATTGGAGGCTAGTTTTGCAGACTTTCCTGTTGATAAAATCGAAGGCCCTGGTCGGTGGTCAGCCACGTGACATCGGATCAAATCGCGCGTGCTCTCAGCCTCCTCCCCTCCCCCGGAACCAGCACACGACAGCGATGGCTGCGCTCCACGTCTGGGAAACACCGCTGTGGCCCGACAACACCACAAAAACCCTGCGAGAGGGAGTGAGGTCCACTCCCACAGGTGGAGCATCCAGGGGGAGGGTGCACACTGAATCGGCACGCACACACGGGATGCAGGGAAGCGGAATTTCCACCCAGAGCTGCCTCGCGCCCCAAACCTTTCCTCCCAGTCACGGTGTTACCTTAAAAGAAACACACACACAAGGGTCCTTGGTACAGACGCATCCTGGGAGTGTGTGCAAGGACTTGGGGCTGGAAAAAGCCTGAGGAGGGAAAGATGATGCCCCCAGCTATGGAGCTAGGATGTAGCTCAAATGAGAATTTCCAGAAACCAACAGAGCTTGGTAGCCACAAAAATCAGCAGAGGCCCTAGCTGGTGTGGCTCAGTGGATAGAGCATCAGCCTGAGGACTGAAGGGTCCTGGGTTCGATTTCGGTCAAGGGCACATGACTAGGTTGCGGGCTTGGTCCCCAGTAGGGGGCGTGCAGGAGGCAGCCGACCAATAATTCTCTCATCATTGATGTTTTTTTTCTCTCTCTCCCTCTCCCTTCCTCACTGAAATCAATTTTAAAAAAATCAGGAGGGGAGAACTTGCCCTGGCGTGGTCCTTTGCACTTGGCTTTCTCCCGTTGCCACAATTTTCAGATCCCAAGCCCGTGGGCTGCTCCAGAGCATCCCCTACGTCAGAGGCTTGTCTGGCGGGGAGGCAGTGACCGAAGCACGTGCCTGGAGACTCAGCCCCTGCACACACACCCGGGGGCCTTGGGAAACATGTCAATATCGAAGCGTTTCCCCATCTTTCAGGGTCAGCTTCACAGTGAGGCTCCAGCATGTGTGACACATACTGAGGCACGCGGCCCACGCTCGAGAAATGGTACTTTTAATGTTTACTTGGTCAGGAGCTGATTCCACTAGCAATTCCTTCCAGAAATCTTCCCTGGATGAAAAAAATCTCGTTCCTTTTCATGGCTGAGTAATATTCCATTTGGTGTCTATACATTCCCTTTATGCATAGACCACGTTTTGTTTATCCATCCATTGGTTGATGGGCACCTGGGTCTTTTCCAACTTTTGGCTCTTCATTAGCTTCCTCCCTTCAATGAGAAGGTTCACTTTTCTCCTCATTTTGTCGTTGAGAGATAGTGAGTCTCCTGTTGCTCCCTCCAAGCAATGAGGCCTCTGAGCAGGTTCCTGGCTGTTCCTTGGGTACGTCCTGAGGAAAGAAGTGAGATCACATGGGATGTCCTGGGAGTGTTGGACAAACGTCACATGACTGACCACGATCTATCAAGCTCAACAAAGCGGTCAACCTCCTTCGGATTAGCAGGGCACAGGAGACCACGGACAGGGTAGCTTAAGGTGCTTGGGCCCTGGGGGTCTTGAGGAGGGCAGGAGGAGGTTGCTGGAGGAGGGGCCAGCACTGCAAAAGCTCCAGAATGTGCCATGGGTCAAGAGAGGGCACGTCCTGACTTGAGAGAGTCATAACCACAATTCCCTCCTGAGTTGTTCCATGACGCCCAGAATTTATTTTCCTTCACTGAGAGTCAGGTGGGACTGCCACCCTCTCTGGGCAGCTCGTTCAGCCTGCAGGCTCTCCGAGTCCCCGAGACTTGAGCCCTCTTGCAGGAAGTCTGAGTTCTCGCCATCCTCTTTGCTTTCTGTCACGACAGGAAGCTGGTCTTTGCCGCTGGTCTCTGACCTGCTACGCAGATCTGGAGCAGAAGTAGCACCTCCCTGCCTGCCGCATGGTCCGTTAGAAAGGAGAGATCAGTGCCGTGGGCTCCACCTCCTCTTGGCAAGGCAGGACAAAGGCCAAAGGCCCGGCTCCCAGGGCTTTGACGCTCAGAGACCAGGCTCTCACGCCAGAGTCCCAGAGTCGGGGTCATGCTGCCTCCCGAGTGCAGCTTCTAGTGAGTTCAGGTGCTCACAGGTGTCTCTCAACTCTACCTTTTCCCATTCTCTGTGGATTCCCTGACAATAAAAAAAAAAAATTTCTTTCAATACTGTAAACACTTGTATTATGCTCCTTTTTTTTTTTAAACTGTGGTAAGATATATGTAAATAATATTTATCCTTTTAACTATTTGTGAGTGTATGGTTCAATGGCATTAAATACATTCAGATATTTTTACAATGGATTTTGAGAGAGGAGAGAGAGAGAGAGACATCAACCTGTTGTTCCACTAACTTATGCATTCACTGGTTGGTTGTTGTCCGGAAACACAAAGTTGTGGGTTTGATTCCTGGTCAGGGCACATACCAGAATCGACCACGGGCCTGGTTGGTGTTGATCAGTGGTTGAGCGTTGACCCATGAACCACGAGGTCAGGATTCGATTCCTGGTCAGGGCATGTGCCCGTATTACAGGCTCAATGCCCGGTGTGGGGGCATGCAGGAGGTGGCCTATCAATGACTCTCTGTCATCATTGATGTTTCTCTCTCCCTCTCCTTTCTTCTCTCTGAAATCAGTAACAATATATTTTTTAAAAAGAATCAACCAATGAATGCATAAATAAGTAGAAGGACAGATAGATGTTTTTCTCTCTCCCTTCCTCTCTCTGTCAACAACCAATCAATAAATAAAATTTTAAATGTATAAATACATTCAGAATGTTGTACAACCATCATCACCCAAAACTCTCATCGTATCAAACATCGGCTCTGTACCCATTATCCAAGAACCCATTTTCCCTTTCCCCCCATCCTCTGGTAACCTCTGTTCTACTTTTTGTCTCTATGACTTTGCCTGTCCTAGGTACTTTGTATAAGTGTAATCATACAATATTTGTCTTTTTGTGTCTGGCTAATTTCATGTGCATGATGTTTTCAAATATGTTTTTATTAATTTTAATTTTTAAAAAATATGTATTTATTGATTTTGGGGTTGAAGGGAGAGGGAGAGAGATATAGAAACATCAATGATGAGAGAGAATCATTGATCACCTGCCTCCTCACACCCCCCACGGGGGATCGAGCCCACAACCTGGGTATGAACCCTTGGCTAGAATTGAACCCGGGACCCTTCAGTCCGCAGGCTGATGCTCTATCCACTGAGCCAAACCAGCTAGGGCTGAGAGAAAGGGAAAAGGAGAGGGTGAAATATCAACTTGAGAGAGAAACATTAACATATATATGTTCCAGGGATATATATATCCTATATAATAAAAGCCCAGTGGCTGAACGGCAGAACGACCAGAATGACCAGTTGACCAGTTGCTATGACGTGCACTGACCACCAGGGGGCAGATGCTCAATGCAGAGGAGCTGCTCCCTTGGTGGTCAGTGTGCTACCACAGTGGGAGCACCGCTTAGCTGACAGGGATGAGCAGTTGCTCCCACTGCAAAACCCCAGGGCTGACAGGAAGGAACCCGGGCTGCAACTGTCACCTCCTCACTCCCTGCCGCCTCCTCCAGATGCCTGCAGGCTGCGCAGGAGCGCGGCAGCCGGGCTCACAGAGCTGACCCCGGAGGCTGGGAGGTGGGTTCGTGGCTGCTGTAGGACTGAGGCCTACTCTGCCGCCTCTCAGTGTTGTTGTCCCTGGGCCTGGCCCTGACTGGGTCCCCTGGAGAGGTGAGTGCTCCAGCTCCACGGAAGATGCTGGACCAGGGATCAGCCGCTCAGAGGGCGGGTCCACAGCCACTTGGCTGACCAGGATGAGAGGCGCTCCCACAGCAGGCCGATCCCCACAGGCCATGCCCCCCACCAGTGCATGAATCCTGTGCACCTGGCCTCTAGTATATATATTTAATCCTCACCCAAGGGTATTTTTCCCATTGATTTTTAGAGAGAGTGGAAGGGAGGGAGGGAAGGAAGAGCGGGAGAAACAGCGATTGGTTGCCTCCCACACATGTCCTGACCAGCACTGGGGATTGAACCTGCAACCAAGGTATGTGCCCTTGACTGAAAATTGCACCAGCGACCCTTCAGTGCCTGGGCCGAAGCTCTAACCACTGCTCATGCTAAAATTGGCTCCTGCAATTTTATCACAAAGGCCTGGCAACTTCCCCCTTTTCGCTACTAAGACACAAAACTGTTTGGCCCACACAGGGTAAAAAGAGGAAATCTCTTAGAAACACAGGCCTAACCAACATCCGTTGACTTAAATCAACCTTTCTTATAACAATGTTCCTAAACAGGCTTGATGTTAATTTTAAAGGTATTTTAGCATCAGGAAAACCTGTGCCGACCCCACTGAGCAAGAAGGCTGTGGCTGGTCAGAGATGTCCATAATCACCTTCATTAGGAAGTTTCTCTCTAAGCCGACTGACTGTGAATGTCAGTGTCAATGTTCTAGTATCTTAATAAACGTTTTTCTGGGTTCAGGGAAAGCAGTGGTTCTCCATCGCAGCTCAGTATCTGCATCATCTGGGGGATTCTGAAAGTTTGGTGCCCGAGTCTTACTCCAAGCAATTCTGATGCAATGCTTTTGCGGTCTGGTCTGCCCGCTGCGATTTCCTTTTTAAAAAAAAATTGAATTTAATGGGATTGATGTTGGTTGACAAAACTATATAGGTTTCAGGGATCCAATTCTGCAACACATCGTCTGTATATAGTATTGTGAGTTTACTCCTTCTTTCATCATTCACCCTCCCTTTACCTTGTCCTGCTGCCTCCCACCCCCTTCCCTCTGGCAATCACCACACTACTGCCTGTCTATGAGATGCGCTTTCTTATTTTTCCTTAACCCTTTCACCTTTTTTATCCCCCTCCCTCTGACAGCTGTCAGTCTGTCCTCTGTATCCATGAGCCTGTTTCTATTTTGTTCATTCGTTTCTTTTGGTCATTAGATTCCACATATAAGTGAAATCATGTGGTATTTGTCTTTCTCTGACTGGCTTATTTCTCTTAGCATAATACTCTCCAGGTCCATGCTTGCTGTCACAGAAGGTAAGATTCTGTTCTCTTTTATTCACTTTTTAAAATATATTTTTATTTATTTCAGAGAGGAAGGGAGAGGGAGAGATAGAAACATCAATGGTGAATCGTTGATTGGCTACCTCCTGCACACCCCCAATGAGGATCCAGCCTGCAACCTGAGCATGTGCCCTGACCGGGAATTGAACTGTGATCTCTTGGTTCATAGGTTGATGCTCAATCATTGAGCCATGCCTGCATCTTTTCACACCCTTGTAAGATATCTATAACGTCTTTAAACCGCGGCATCTCATCAGTAGTCAATGTGCATTTGTTGGGCCCTACTATGTGCCAGGAGCTGTGAAACACAGGGGGTCATGTGGTGAACAGCACTGAGTCCTTGCCTTATAGCTGCTCACAGTGACATCTTGTGTCCCCCCTGGTATGAAGTACATAATCTTCTATAAACTCTCTTAAAAATTACAAGCAACCCGGCTTATATATTTAAAATATATATTTTTAAAAGATGCAGGCTCACCAGAAGATGACAGGGGCTCAATGCAGGAGCTTCTGTCTCATGGACGATTCCTTTGCAGGGCTGTGTGCTGGCCAAGACCTAAGAAGAGACGGTGAGTGTTCCTAAAGTAGAGCCTCCCTTCTCCTTCACTCCAAATCCCCCTCCCCTTCTCTTTCTTCAGAACAGCAGGTGAGTAAACCAAGTCCACCCTGGACTCCGCTGCCTTCCAGGGTCACTTCCCAGGCCCTCCCTCCGTGCCCTGCCCAGCTCGGTGCTTCCTGCCAACAGTCATGCGACACTGCGATGCTCCACTCCTGACTGGGAGGTCAAGTTTGCTCACTCATTTATGGATCATAAAGAACATTATAACCTAATGAACAAAAATAGATACAGAGGCAGAGAAGCATTAAACAGACTGTCAAAGTACAGCAGGAAGGCTGGAGAGTGTGTGTGGTGGGAAGGGTAAGAGATCAATCGAAGGACTTATATGCATGCATATAAGCACAACCAATGGACACAAGACACTGGGGGGTGGGGTAAGGGCATGTGCTGGGGGGTAGGGGAGGCCGGGCGAAGGTCAATGGGGAATAAAAAGGAGACATAGGTACTACTATTTGTAATACTTTAAACAAGAAAATAAAATTAAAGAAAAAAAAAAGAACAATGCTCCTTTGGAGTTCTCGCCATCTCGATTCCCCAGAGGGCCTGGTGGAATGTCACCTCCCTCACCTACACACCAGGAGCGCTGGAGAGCACGTCTGTGAATCTTACAGGACAGGGAGCCCCACCGTAAGGTCACCGCCCAGTGACGTCCTTCTCCTGCTGGTGACAGGTGGGGATGGGTGCTCAGAATGGCACACCATCTCCCTAGGACAGGGATGAGGGGGGACCCAGAGAATGAGAGAGGAGCAGGGGTCTCACCTCCAGTGTACTACGTGTACCAGTTAATAGTGCGGATTTCTTCAATACATGGAGTTACACATATATTGATATAGATGCGATTTTTTTTGATTAAATCTTTGTTGTTCAGATTATTACATTTGTTCCTTTTTTTTTCCCCCCATAACTCCCCTCCTCCCAGTTCCCGCCCCACCCTCCGCCCTCACTCCCCACCCACTGTCCTCATCCATAGGTGCACGATTTTTGTCCAGTCTCTTCCCACATCTCCCACACCCCTTTCCCCCCCAAGAATAGTCAGTCCATTCCCTTTCTATGTCCCTGATTCTATTATAATCAACAGTTCATTCTGTTCATCAGATTATTTATTCACTTGATTCTTAGATTCACTTGTTGATAGATGCATATTTGTTGTTCATAATTTGTATCTTTACCTTTTTCTTCCTCTTCCTCTTCTTAAAGGATACCTTTCAGCATTTCATATAATCCTGGTTTGGTGGTGATGAACTCCTTTAGCTTTTCCTTATCTGTGAAGCTCTTTATCTGACCTTCAATTCTGAATGATAGCTTTGCTGGATAAAGTAATCTTGGTTGTAGGTTCTTGGTATTCATCACTTTGAATATTTCTTGCCACTCCTTTCTGGCCTGCAAAGTTTCTGTTGAGAAATCAGCTGACAGTCGTATGGGTATTCCCTTGTAGGTAACTGAGTTTCTTTCTCTTGCTGTTTTTAAGATTCTCTCTTTATCTTTTGCTCTTGGCATTTTAATGATGATGTGTCTTGGTGTGGTCCTCTTTGGATTCCTTTTGTTTGGGGTTCTCCGCGCTTCTTGGACCTGTAAGTCCATTTCTTTCACCAGGTGGGGGAAGTTTTCTGTCATTATTTCTTCAAATAGGTTTTCAATATCTTGCTCTCTCTCATCTTCTGGCACCCCTATAATTCTGATGTTGGTACGCTTGAAGCTGTCCCAGCGGCTCCTTACACTATCCTCGCATTTTTGGATTCTTTTTTCATTTTGCTTTTCCAGTTGGATGTTTTTTGCTTCCTCGCATTTCAAATCATTGACTTGATTCTTGCGCTCCTCTGGTCTGCTGTCGGGCGTCTGTATAATATTCGTTATTTCAGTCCGTGTATGCTTAATTTCTAGTTGGTTCCCCAATATAAGATCGAGGGTCTTATTAGTTTTCGTGTAGATCTCATTAAGTTTATCGGCAGCTTCTAAACAGTTCTTGAGAGACCTTAAAAGTGTGGTTCTGAACTCTATTTCTTCCATTGACAATTTTGTCCTGTTTCTTTGTCTCCGCATTTTGTTATGCTTCCTTGGTGCACCCCCTAGTGGTCTTTGTTTGGAGTCTTATAGATAAATCTTGATTGTTGTAGCTAATTCCAGGGAGGGTTTGACCTCCAGGCCAAGTGGCTATGAGAATCAGCTGTGTCAGCAGTGAGAGAACTTCTGTCCTCTAGGGAGGTGCTAATCTAGCCTTTGCCTGAGGCTATCTGGCAAATGCCTCTGTGCAGGGCTTGGGCGGGGAGGGTCGCACAGGATCAACAGGGTGGGCCGGAGAGAGCAGTTATGGCGGCTCTCAGTCCTGTCCCCAGGGGCTCTGCCTCTCTGAGTCCCAGCACCCGCTGCAAAGCTCGGAGAGAAAGCTGCACTCGCTCTGACCGAAGCCAGACAGTCCACTTCTCCCGTTTGAGCCTGGGTCCCTAAAGACTCGCCTGTATCTGGAGCTCAGAGTCTGCGACTCCCTCCCGATTGAAAACAACAACCGCGCCCTCCGCCGCCAGCCCGCTCCGCGCACTCCGCACCTCAGAATTTGACTTCAGCACTGCGCCTCCTCTGAGTGTCCGTATGCGTTTCTCTTTCCTCCTAGTTGTAGGACTTCCACTCAGCCAGCGTTCCTGTGTTTCTGGGTGATGTCCGTTCCGTGTTGTAGTTTCACTTTTGAAGTAGTTGTTCAAAGCAGCAAACTCCGGCGTTAACCTATGCCGCCATCTTGGTTTCTCCTATAGATGCGATTTGATGTGTATGCTATTTTGTTGTATTGACAACAAGCTTCAAAACTTGATGTGAAGTTTTCTGAAGGTGTTAACATCATAGATATTTTTATGCTTAAAAATGTCGAATTTCGTGCCAAAAAAAGAGCATTTGGGGAAGTTTTAAATCATTACTTTATTTTGAAGAAAAAGTTATCGTATGCTTCGGGAAGCTTATGGTGAACATGCTCCATCTCAAGATACTTGTGAACACTGGTCTAAACGCTTTAAAAGTGATGATTTCGATGTGAAAGACAAAGAACGTCAAGGTCAACCGAAAAAGTTTGAAGACCAACAATGACAAGCATTATTGGATGAAGATTCGTGTCAAACTAAAAATCAACTTGCAGAAGGATTAAACGTTGCTCAGCAAACAATTTCTGATCGTTTATAAGCAATGGGAAAGATTTTATTTATTTTTTCCTAAATACATTTTATTGATTTTTTACAGAGAGGAAGGGAGAGGGATAGAGAGTTAGAAACATCGATGAGAGAGAAACATCGATCAGCCGCCTCCTGCACACTCCCCACTGGGGATGTGCCCGCAACCAAGGTACATGCCCTTGACTGGAATCGAACCTGGAACCCTTGAGTCCGCAGGTTGACGCTCTATCCACTGAGCCAAACCAGTTAGGGCAGCAATGGAAAAGATTTTAAAGGAAGGCAAATGGGTGCCACATCAACTGAACGAAAGACAAATGGAAAACCAAAAAGTCATCAGTAAAACGTTGCTTCAACGGCACGAAAGAAAGTCTTTTTTGCATCGAATTGTGACTGGCGATGAAAAGTGGATTTATTGTGAGAATCCCAAACGCACAAAATCATGGGTTGACCCAGGTCAACCATCAACATCGACTGCAAGGCAAAATCGCTTCGGAAAGAAAATGCTCTGCGTTTGGTGGGATCAGGAAGGTGTGGGGTATTATGAGCTTCTAAAACCAGGTGAAACCGTTAATACTGATCACTACCAACAACAAATAATCAATTTGAACCACGCTTTGATCTCAAAAAGACCAGAATGGGCCAGAAGACATGGCAAAGTAATTTTGCTTCATGATAACGCACGATCACACACTTCAAAAACAGTTAAAGACACGTTAAAAGATCTTGCCTGGGAAGTATGAACCCACCCGCGGTATTCACCAGACCTTGCTCCTTCAGATTACTGCTTATTCTGATCAATGGCACATGCACTTTCTGAGCAGCACTTCAAAAGGTACGAAGAAGTGGAAAATTGGGTCTCTGAATGGTTTGCTTCAAAACAAGGAAAGTTCTATTGGGACGGTATCCACAAATTACCTGAAAGATGGGGGAAATGTGTTACTAGCGATGGACATTACTTTGAATAAAGGACTTTTGATGTTTCTCTTGAAATTATTGTGTTTTCTTTAATTACAAAATCTGCCATTATTAACCGGTACATCTAGTACAGTGGTCGGCAAACTCATTAGTCAACAGAGCCAAATATCAACAGTACTTCTTCAAAACAGACTCGCCCAGGCCGAAAACCGACTTCTGCGCATGGGCCACGAAGTTTCAATTGCACTGTACGTGTGCGCCCACAAGTGGTATTTTGTGGAAGAGCCACACTCAAGGGGCCAAAGAGCCGCATGTGGCTCGTGAGCCGCAGTTTGCCGACCACAGACCTAGTAGATGGGGAGGTGAGATGGAGAAGGACAGGAACAGAGCTGGGGACCTGCCTTCATCCAGGGCTTGTAGGAGGCACATCTCCTTCCTGGAGTCAGAGCAGAAACAGGGTGAGGCCAGGTGTCTGTCACTTCCCACGTTCCCTGGGAACCTGCCAGGACAACAAGCCTGAGCGGGGACCCAAAGCATCTTCCCATGACTTCTGAGCTTCCCTCTCTTACAGGAGAATTACCTAAACCTTCCCTCCACGCCCGCCCAGGGTGCAAGGTGACTGCAGGAGAAAACGTGATTCTGCAGTGCCAGAAGCCCAGGCCTGTGATACAACCTCACATGTTTGCTCTACTGAAGAAGGGAACCTCAACACCCATACAGCTCCAGAGGGCAGTAGGAATGGAGACAGAATTCTCCCTTCCAAGTGTGACCGTCAGTGACACTGGGGCCTACAGCTGTGTGTACTACCAACCAAGGGCTCCTTTCTCCGCCTCAAGGCCCAGTGATGAGCTCACGATCTCGGTGACAGGTAAGGTTTCTGCAAGATTTTGTGAACTTCAATTCCCAGTCCGGCCAGATGCCTAGGTTGTGGGCTCAATCCCTATTGGGGGTGTGCGGGAGTTGGCTGAGTGATGATTCTCTCTCATCACTGATGTTGCCACCTCTCTCTCCCTCTCTCTTCCACACTGAAATCAATAAAAAATATGTTTTTAAAAAAGAGAACTTTTTTCTCTTTTAAGCTGATTTGGCTCACTGGATAGAACGTCCGCCTGCGATTGAAGGGTCCCGGGTTCGATTCCAGTCAGGGGCACAAGCCCAAGGCTGTGAGCTCAATTCCCAGTGGGAGGCGTATAGGAGGCAGCCAATCAATGATTCTCTCTCACCACTGATGTTTCTATCTCTCTCCCTCCCTCTCTCTCTCTTTCTCTGAAATAAAAATGTTTTTAAAAGAGAACTTATAAAAATATATAAATAGCCCATAAGATCTGTCATCTTCTGCTTCTCACCTCCTAATTTTCACTCCTTTGCCCTTCTTTATTCTGAATTCTTAATTTCTCATGCTGTTCTTCAACTTTATCAGTCCTGCATCACCACCATTCCTTCTACCATTCTCTGCATCTCTTAACATTTTGGTTGGTTTTAGCGAGAGTATTACCAAGACTCTCCTTTGTTCTCAGAATGTGGCGTTCCACAGCCTCCTGCTTGATGGTGATGGAGGCAATGTCTTTCTTTCTTTTGTTTAATCTCATGATACTTTTGGCAGAATTATCTCTGGTTACCTTCTTTCCTGCTATGGCACACTGTGTGCTAGCTCTGTATGCTGTATTTTCTGCTGATGAATCTTCTAAAGTGGTCGGTGAATGTCTTATAATTAGATCGAGGTCTGTAGGGCCAGCCCTGAGAGGTGCCCAGAGCTCCCCGGTTCCTGGGAAGCAGGGTCGTTACCCATTTCGCCCCATGGATCCTGCCTCAGGGAACATTGTCGGTGATGGGTTTAGAGATCACCTTTGCACGAGTTGGGATGAGTGGGATGGGGGATATAAATGCAGACTTCTCTTCAGGAAGGAGGACCAATGACAAGATAGCGCCATTTGTGACTGCAGCTAAACACATGACGTCATGATGCTTAGCTACTAAGTTCACTGAGCTTGCTGCTGGTGGAAGTTTTGTGCTGTGAGGACTGGTGCTGACGCAGCTGCTGAATTTCAGTGCTGACAGGCAACTCTGATTCTCTGTGCTGCTTGCACACAAATTCCTAACAAAAGGAGGGAGGAGGGGAAAGGAAATGCAGGGAGGTGGGAATGAGATGAAAGCAAATAAATGAAGGAAGAGAGGGAAGGCAGAGAAAATATAAAAGAGATGAAGCACTGCTACAGCTCTCCTAACACTCCCCATTTGGTTCCCAGTGATTGGAACTGTAATGCAGTACAGCTGAGCACTGCCCAGGACGCACATGCGGGCCCGTGAAGGTCACCTCTGCTAGAACCATTGAGAAGCAGGGACATCAGTGGGGATCCTCTTCTCCCCTGGTGCCACACCAACAGATTACACCTCGGGTAACCTCATCCGACTGGGACTGTCTGCCTTAATTACGGTTCTTATGGTGGCTTTCCTGGTGGAAGCCTGGTGGAGCCAGAGGAGGTCTCCAGGTGGCCCAGGTAAAACACTGAGCACTTCCCTCTGCCATGGGCTGTGGGAGTGATAGGAGGGTCCCCCCCAAACCCACCCGTTGCGATTTATGTTGCGCATTATGGCGCAGATGGAATTTTCCTCATCCCGTGTGACCGTTCTGTTCATTGTAAGGACATTTAATATCTCTTTTCCTTTCCTTTCAAACAGCAATTAAAGTGCCAATCATTGTGGAAGAAGCAGAGCAGCAGGTACTACCCACAATTCCTACTGAAACCTCCCTGTATGGAGAGGCTGGGAGAGGGGTGGTTCTTCCTGGCTGAGAACCTGTGTTTGGAGGCTGTGAGGATCCATATTCTTCCTTCTGGTTCCCCCTGGATCCCAGGCCCCACCTCCTCTACCCACAGGTCCGCCAGCTGCCCCGGAGTGGGACGGGGAGATGATGAGTACCTGGTCCAGCAGGACCTGCTGAGTCTTTACAGCTGGAAACCTACATTCCCAGCCAGCCCAGGACAGGACGCTGGCTTCCTGCTTCCTGTGCGCTTCACCGGGCCTGACGGCAGGACTGAGCGGACTCACCTAACACATTTTGGAGGACTTGACAAATAATTAAAACTTCAGCATCTGACCGGGTAGCAAGTAGTTTCATGTGTGGGAACTGCTCTTCCTTAAAAACAGGGAAAGATGGGTTCCTATATAGTATTTATTAGTGTTTCCCTTCTACTCTATCTTCTGCTCTTACCAGCAGTTGGTCAAATGTTGAAACTACTGTATGTATCACGTCTTTTGAATTTTATTTCATATATTCTCATAATTTTACCTAATTCAGGAGAATTCCAGTCTATATTATAGTGTCAATTTGCTCTTGAGTTGTCCCCAGTATTCCTGGTGCTGGTGTAAAAAGTCATTGAGTATATTTTCATTTTCAGGATCTGTTGTTTCTTGTTTGATATCTTGTTCTTTTTCATAAATGCTCCCTCTTATATTAGAACTATTATCTCCTCTCTCATGACTCCATAGATAGGCTAAGAAAATCACATTCTGATGATAATAAAAGTGATTCTCTGAGACAGAAGTTATGTGCTTCCCCTGCTCCCTTCACTGTGTTGGGCCCATCAGATCATGGAGGAGTCAGCTCCTCTCTCACCCTCATTACAGCCGAGTCCCTCCTCTCATGGCTGCTGCACTGTGTGTACGATGAGGTGTGTGTGGGGGGGGGGGGGGGCGGGAGGGGGGGTTCTGCCCACTGCACTTCTCAGGGTGCTGGGGATGACTGGGACTCGGACTGTGTACCTGTTGCTGAACTTCTCACTGTGGGGCTCTCGGTAACCTCAGGCAGCAGGAGAAGTTTTCTGTTTCTCCCACTCAATAACTAAAACTCATGCCTTGTGCTGAGAATAAACCCTTTGGCTGCTATCTGGTCAAGTGCCATAAAATAAACAGAAGTCGATTTACAGACAGGACGGGTGGGGTCCATTGAAGAGACAGCGGTTTCTCAGTCTACAAACACGTCTCGCTCAGTCTCCACCTTGTTCTCACCTGGAACAGCTTTAGCGATGCTCCCACTCCCCAATGGGTGACTGTGCGTGTTCATTTAGGTTGTGTTTTTCCTCTTCACACATATCCAATTTAAATGTGTCTATTGGGAAATAATTCTAAATGCACAGGAAGTTACAAAAATAGCAGACTTCTTCACTTGGTTTCCTCCAATGGTTCCATTACTCACCCATTATAATAAAAAAGGAAGAAGCTGACATGAATACAATGTGTGGGCATAGTTCTCTCTCTTTTTATCTTATGTTCAGATTCATGTGGCCACCAACACAGTCCACAGACTGATCTAGTCCACCACCATGAAGCTAACCCTCATGCTATGTCTTTACAATCACACCCACCTCTCTTCCTAACACCATTCTTCAACCTGGCAACCAATGATTTCTTCTCTATCTCCAACATATTGTCATTTTCAGAATGTTCCATGTGACAATGCCTGGTGTCATTTTAAGAATGTGGTTTCAGCCCTATCTGGTTTGGCTCAGTGGATAGAGCATTAGCCTGTGGACTGAAGGGTCCTGGGTTCAATTCAGGTCAAGGACACATGCCCAAGATGTGGGCTCGATCCTCAGTAAAGGGCGTGCAGGGGCACCCAATCAATGATTCTCCCTTATTATTGATGTTTCTCTCTCTCTCCCCCTTTCCCTTCCTGTCTGAAATCAATAAAAAAATATATTTTAAAAAAAGAATGTGATTTCATTTCAGTAATAAAGGCATCAGTCTGTACACCGAAGGCTCACAGGTTTGATTCCCGGTCAAGGGCAGGTACCTGCTTTGCAGGTTTGATCCATGGCCTCGGTCAGAGCCTGTGCAGGAGGCAAACAATCAATGAGTCTCTCTACACTGATGTTTCTCTCTCTTCTCTCTTCCCCTCCCCTTTCCTTCCACTCTCTCTAAAAACCAAGGCAAAACTATTCTTCAGTGAGGATTAACAATAAAAAGTAATGAATGTGGTTGTGACATCAAACCTGTAGGGTCACATGAGGGGAAGGAAGAAATGGGCTGGAACAAAGATGCCACCACCCCCATCTCGCTGTCCTTCCTCCTGGGGTTGTAACTGAAACAGTCCTTGAATCCAGCGGCAGGCTCAGTATGGTGGCTGAATTCCTTTCTCTCCTCTTATTTGGTAAGTTTCTTAGGATGATATATTGGGATTCGAGATAAGGGTGGATTGACTGAGAGATGTGAGGAGTACAACAGAGATAACACTGCCTCCTATTCATTGATTGCTTCACACATGTCCGGACCCATGCTGCAGGCTTTATGGCCACTTACGTATCAAGTGTTTCTCAGTACAGGAATATGTGTATTCCACAGTCATGATGGTGCTCTATGCCTGCACCACCATCATGTAATGAATAATTTATTGGCCCTGTGTCAATTCTTTTTCTTCAAATCAAATGAATGTATTTATTTGAAATAATGTAGCAAGACTGTAACTAATAATGTAGTCACCTACCAAAAAAAAAAAAAAAAGGTTACTATAAAAAACAATAAAATGGAGGTGGAAAATGTTAAGAATTCTAGTCTTTGCTGTTCATTTTCAAGTTTGATTCCATGGAGGAACACTCTCTTTTTTAGGCAGTGTCAGAAGTGTGATTCCATACATTAACTTTTCTCCTTGATTTGAACAAAGGGGCGTAGCCCTGGTGGGTGTTTGCTCAGTGGTTAGAGCATCGGCCTGAGCACCAAAGAGCTGTAGTTCGGTTCTTTGTCAAAGGCAGGTGCCTGGGTTGCAGGTTAGCTTCCTGCCCTCCAGTTGGGGTGCACGTGGGAGGCAACCCGTCAATGTGCCTCTCACATAGATGTTTGTCTGTCTCATTCTCTCCCTGCCTCTCACTGTCTCTGAAAAGCAATGGAAAAAATATCCTCACGTGAGGATTAACAACAAAAAAATGGCTTAGTGCAGTGGTTCTCAACCTGTGGGTCGCACCTCCTTTGGCGGTCCAACAACCCTTTCACAGGGGTCACCTAAGACCATCCTGCATATCAGATTTTTACATTATGATTCACAACAGTAGCAACATTACAGTTATGAAGTAGCAACGAAAATAATTTTATGGTTGGGTCACAACATGAGGAAGAGTATTTAAAGGTTCACAAGGTTGAGAACCACTGGCTTAGTGTGATCTGAACGGGAGCCGAGTGTGTGATGCCATGACCAGGGCTGTGGATACTGCCACTGGCTCAGCTGACAGCATCCCACAGAGCGCCTGTGCTCCGCAGTCCACACTGCGGGAAACACCTCTCAGATCCTTTCAGACAGTCCTGTGGGATGGGAACTGTCCACAGGGGTAAGTGAGGACCTGGAGACAGAGGGGGTGTCCTGCAGACAGTGAGCAGAAAACTCAAATGCAAGTCCAGGCCTGTCTTCCCCCTAAGCTTTACTGTTTCTCTCGGTTTTCACAGAACTTAAAGGGAAGCAGGTATGGGGTCTTCAGAACCGCCATGTCCTTGGGCTGAGTGAACAGGTGCTGGGCTGGGGGAATTCTAAGGGCACGACAGGAGCCCGGGTCACCCTGCTAAGTGAACAGCCAATCACAAAGATCACCCCGTGTGATTTCCGTCCAGAAATCTATGGAGACAGAAGGTGCATTGGTGGTTGTTTGGGGCAGGGGTGGGGGAGGCAGGAGAAGAGGGGAGCGATGGCCTGTGGGCATGGGATGTCATCGTGAGGCCCTGAACATGTTTTAAAGTTGATGTGAAGTTTGACACATCGGGGAATACAGAAAAGCCACTGAAACATGCACTGTCAATGGAGATTCTATGGTGTGTGAACTGTATCTCAATAACGCTCTTTATTAACGTCCTCGGGTGTGGAGCTGGGTGCATCTCAGGGTGTCTCTGTGACAGGAAACCCAGGTTGCTCACACAAGTACAGTGTGCAGGTCCTGGCTTGGATGTGGTCACTGTGACCTGATTCTGACATTTGACTGATCACTAGACTCTGGGAGAGCCCTTAGGGCTTTCTTGATGTGAGAACCTCATCTGAAGAAAGTGCAGGGTTCCATCCCGAGGCCTTCTGGTTGTTTCCAGGAGGTGAGAGAACCCAGCTCACGTTTGGAGCCTCCCTCCTGCACACAGTGGCTTAAACTGCATTTGACATACAGGATGTGGAGTGGGCTGACACCCTTATTTGTACAGAGGAGAATTACTACATCTGCAGCGCTATCTTTATGATCAGAGGCCTTGTATGTATATTAAGTCTCCTTATTTCCACGGGAATGAACCCTTTTACCCTCCTGTCTCCTCCCTTTGGCTCAGGTGCTATTTCTATTGGAAATTCCCTGTCTCCCCCTGCCCCCCTCCCCCCAGAGAACTCCCCATCATCTACAAGTGAGAAAGTATGTCCCTCCCTTCTTTTGTCCCTCAGAGAACTATGTCCCTTTATCAGGTCTTCTGAGAAGGGTCTCCTCTTATCTCTGGGTGGGTGATGTGCAAAGCTGAGATGAGAGGAGATTGTCTGTGGCTGGGCAAGTTTAAGAAAGGGTGGCTCAAAGTCTGTATCTCCACAGCCATGTTCCTCCAACCATGCTGGGCAAAGCCTCAGGCATCAGAGGGCACCCCACTCCCGACACCTCCAATTACAGGCTCCCCCTTCCCCCAGCAGTGACTTTGGGAGGGTGAGAGGGGCTGGTGTTGAAGAGGCGGGAACTGAGGAGCGTCTCAATGTTGTAGAATCTTGCTTGAGACTCAGCCAGAGGATGTCACACCAAGAGGATTGGGCTCTGCACTTAAAATTGCTTCATGAGGCTTTATGATCATACTTCTTATCATCTCAGCTTAATTTACAGGTTAAGCTGGACACACCCCAGTCCTTTTCTCTGCCCTGATCTCCCATCAGCCAAGAACTTCAGGAGCCCTCACAGTCGGACTCGCTCCCATAGAGATCTCAATCTCACATCCACAGTTGCTCAGTTTGCCGTGTGCGTTCACACAGGCTGCTGTTTGGCACTGGTCTCCCCCATCTGTGCAGCTGTGCTAACATCTAAGGTGGTGCTATACTGCCCGCCCAGCACAGCCCGATCCCTGGGAGAGGCTCTGTTCTGTGGGCCCCACCCCCTCTACAGAGCTGGGCAGGGGACAAGGTCCAGGCTCCCAGGACTGTGATGCTCGGGACACAGGCTCTCTCTCCAGATGCAGCGTCTGAGCGCGTTCAGGTGTCCACAGGCGTCTGCTCTCTCTGCGCTTTTCCTTCGTCCATTTTCTGTGGTCACCCTGACGGGACCTTTCCTTCCAGTGTTTGGCACAGGCACTCCCTTGCCTTTTTCATACCACAGATTTAATTTTCTTGCTGTATCCATGTGCTTGTGGAGAAAGCCTGGTGCCTTCTCATTTCCCCTCCCCTGAAACACTAAACTGATGCTTCATATGGAATAGTGAGAGGAAATTCCCATTCTTAGCAATACATGCTTAACTAAAGTCCTTGTTCAGTTAATATGTTCATTACAATGCTATGGCTGTATAGGCATGATATTTTCAGGTAAATTTAACACTCAGACAAAAGTGTACTACCTCCCCATTACACTTAAGGGAGAATAGCTATGAATGGTCTGAGAAGGACACAATCACTTTCACTTGGAAGTCTCTCTCTTTTTTTTTTTAATACTCACCCAAGGATATTTTCCCCATTGTTAGAGGAAGAGTAGAAGAGAGAAGGGAGGGCACAGAGAGGGAATGAGGGAGGGAGAGAGAGAGACAGAGACAGACAAACACAGATGTGAGACATATCACTGGTTGCCTCCTGCACATGATTTCACAGGAGTAGGAGATTGAACCTGCAACTGAGACATGTGTCCTTCACCAGGAATCAAACCTGTAACCCTTTGGTCTGCAGGCTGATGCTCTAACCCAGTGGTTCTCAACCTTCCTAATGCTGCAAACCTTTAATACAGTTCCTCATGTTGTGGTGACCCCCAACCATAAAATTATTTTTGTTGCTACTTCAAAACTGTAATTTTGCTACTGTTATGAATTGTAATGTAAATATCTGATATGCAGGATGTATTTTCATTGTTACAAATTGAACATAATTAAAGCATAGTGATTAATCACAATAACAATATGTAATTATATATGCATTTTCTAACGGTCTTAGGCGAACCCTGTGGAAGGGTCACTCGACCCCCAAAGGGATCGCGACCCACAGGTTGAGAACTGCTGCACTAACCACTGAGTAAACCAGCCATGGTTCACTTGGAAGTCTCTTTATCCACCAGTTGCTTTTGAGGATGCTTCACATGCCTTGAGCGATGTTTGCCCCGGTTCAGTTATAGCAGTGGTTCCCCGTCTTGGCTACACACTTGTATCACTGAAGGAACAGATGTTAAAAAGTACAGATGCCTGAGCCCCATTTGAAGACTTTTTGACTTATTCTACTGTGGTACAGTCTGACCCTGGACTTTTTACTAGCCACCGGGGGAGGCCAATGTGCAGGCAAAGTTAAGAACCATTGAGTGAAATATCCTACAAATACAGCTGTATGGGAGACAGGAAAGAAGGTATGCTTTCTCTTTTCTGGAATATCCATTTGGATTTTTCAAGGTTTGTTTTAGGACACTAAGCAGTAAACTTTGTCCCATTTAGACATCATGTGATGAAACACACAATGGCAAAGATAGGGTCAGAAACCTTTAAAGAAGGCTAAGGTTGTCACAACTGGCACTATCCTACCATAGGGCTTCTCTGCCTCTCAGCCAATTCCTTGCCCCACCAAATGAATGTGAGTCTCTATGGTGTGAGGTTGGGATGGTGTGAAGCTGATGGAAGATAGGAATAGACTGTAAGGTTGCCAACTTTCTACATCCTGGTAAGATCTCTCAATCATTCTTAACTTCGGGCACCTCACCAGTCAGGCAATGTGCTTTCACAGAGGTCCTACTATGGGCCAGGACCTGTGGAACGTTGGGAATAATGTTGTGAAAAGCATGGACTCCCTGCCTTCCACCTGCTCATGGTGACATCTTGTGTCCCCCATGGTATGAAGTACATAGTCTTCCATGAACTCTTAAAAATTTCAAGCATCCCAGCTGTGGTGGCTCAGTGGATTGAGTGTCATCCCATGGACCAAGAGGGCCCAGGTTCATTCCCAGTCTGGGTACAAGCCCAAGTTGCGGGCTTGATCCCCAGTAAAGGGTGTGCAGGAGGAAGCCAATCAATGATTCACTCTCCTCATTGAGGTTTCTATCTCTCTCTCCCTCCCTCTCCTTCCTATCTAAAATCAATAAAAACATATTTTTAAAAAATTGCAAGCAAATGTTATGACTTAATTTATATCACACAAGGCCCCTGGTAGACTTTACTATGCGGGATCTTCTATCACAGATGGAACTATCGGAAGACACAGGCCTATGTGGTGCTTCAGGTAACAAAAAGAGTGGAGACAGGATTACACCCAGTCACCAAGCTTCCCCGATCTTTCTCATGATTATAGTCTCCCACACAAGACTGAGAGATCTAGAAAACATAACTCAGACCCTAATAGAAATGATAACACAAAGGGTGGTTCAGGACAGAAGATTTGTGGAATTTTGTGGAACCAGGAAAGATCTTGGAGCCTTGGGAGGTGAGGGCAGCTTGGAAAACCTCTGGGAGGTCTGACAGAGGACCCTGGAGCAGAGCAGAGCCCAGTGTGGGAAAAAGGAGAAATCCCAAATGCATGACTGCCATCACAAGCCCCTGAGATGGTTCCTCAGGGATGAGGGCAGAGTGATGTGGGCTCCATGACGGTGCTATTGTCTCACGGACGATTCCTTTGCAGGGCTGTGTGCGGGCCAAGACCTAAGAAGAGCTGGTGAGTGTTTCTAAAGTAGAGCCTCCCTTCTCCTTCACTCCAAATCCCCCCCCCCTTCTCTTTCTTCAGAACAGCAGGTGAGTAAATCTAATCCAGACCTGGACTCTGCTCCCTTCCAGGGTCACTTCCCAGGCCCTCCCTCCGTGCCTGGCCCAGCTGGATGGTTCCTGCCAACAGTGATGTGACACTGCGATGCTCCATGCCTGCTGGGGAGGTCGACTTCAGGGACATCAGGTTTGCTCTCAGAAAGAACAATGTTCCTTTGAATGTCTCTCCTGATTCCCCAAGTGGCCTGGCAGAGTTTCACCTCAGTGACATACAAACCAGTGACGCTGGAGAGTACACCTGTGAATACAGGACAGGGAGCCCCACCAGAAGGTCACTGCCCAGTGACGTCCTCCTACTACTGGTGACAGGTGAGGACGGGGGCTCAGAATGACACACCATCTCCCTAGGACAGGGATGGGGGAGGACCCAGAGAATGAGAGAGGAGCAGGGTCTCACCTCCAGTGTAGGTGGGGAGGTGGATGGAGAAGGACAGGAACAGAGCTGGGGACCCTGCCCTCATCCAGGGCTTGTAGGAGGGACATCTCCTTCCTGGAGTCAGAGCAGAAAGAGGGTGGGGTCAGGTGTCTGTCACTTCCCACGTTCCCTGGGAACCTGCCAGGACAACAAGCCTGAGCGAGGACCCAAGGCTTCTGAGCTTCCTTCTCTTACAGGAGCATTACCTAAACCTTCCCTCCAAGCCCATCAAAAAGGTGAGGTGACTGCAGGAGAAAATCTGACTCTGCAGTGCCAGCAGCCCAGTCATGTGACAAAACCTCACATGTTTGCTCTACTGAAGAAAGGAACTTCAACACCCATACAGCTCCAGGGTCCAGTAGGCATGGAGACAGACTTCTCCCTGCCAAGTGTGACAGGCAGTGACACTGGGGCCTACAGCTGTGTGTACTACCAACCAAGGGCTCCTTTCTACGCCTCAGAGCCCAGTGATGACCTCACGATCTCGGTGACAGGTAAGGTTTCTGCAAGATTTTGAGAACTTGGATTCCCAGTTGGGCCACGTGCCTGGGTTGTGGTCCAATCCCCAGTAGAGGGCTTGTGGAAGGCGGCTGGGCGGTGGTTCTCTCTTATCATTCATGTGTCGACCTCTCTCACTCTCTTTCCCTTTCTTACTGAAATCAATAAAAAAAATTATATTAAAAAAAGAACTTTAAGAAGGGATGTCATCTTCTGCTTCTCACTTCCTAATTTCCACTGCTTTGCCCTTCTTTGTTCTGAATTCTTAATTTCTCATGCTGTTCTTCAGAATTACCAGCCCTGCCATTATCACCATTCCTCCCACCATTCTCTGCATCTCATAAAGATTTGGTTGCTTTTAACAAGAGTATTACCCAGAATCCTCTTTTGTTCTCAGAATTGGGCATTCCACAGCCTCCTGCTTGATGGTAATGGATACAAAGTCTTTCTTTAAAAAAAAAAACAACAAAAAAAAACCTCATATACTTATGGCAGAATCTGTGGTTACCTTGTTTCCTGCTATGGCACACTGTGTGTTAGCTCTGTATGCTGCATTTTCTGCTGATGAATCTTCTAAAGTGGTCTGTGAATGTCTTATAATTAGATCAAGGTCTGTAGGGCCAGCCCTGAGAGGTGCCCAGAGCTCCCCGGTTCCTGGGACGCAGGGTCGTTATCCATTTTGCCCCATGGATCCTGCCTCAGGGAACATTGTCGGTGATGGGTTTAGAGATGAACTTTGCACGAGTTGGGATGAGTGCGATGGGGGGATATAAATGCAGACTTCTCTTCAGGAAGGAGGACCAATGACAAGATTGAGCCACTCGTGACTGCAGCTGAACACATGACGTCATGATGCTTAGCTACTAAGTTCACTGAGCTCGCTGCTGGCGTAAGTTTTGTGCTGTGAAGACTGGTGCTGACGCAGCTGCTGAATTTCAGTGCTGACAGGCAACTCTGATTCTCTGTGCTGCTTGCACACAAATTCCTAACAAAAGGAGGGAGGAGGGGAAAAGGAAATGCAGGGAGGTGGGAATGAGATGAAAGCAAATAAATGAAGGAAGAGAGGGAAGGCAGAGAAAATATAAAAGAGATGAAGCACTGCTACAGCTCTCCTAACACTCCCCATTTGGTTCCCAGTGATTGGAACTGTAATGCAGTACAGCTGAGCACTGCCCAGGACGCACATGCGGGCCCGTGAAGGTCACCTCTGCTAGAACCATTGAGAAGCAGGGACATCAGTGGGGATCCTCTTCTCCCTTTCAGATTCCCCTGGTGCCACACCAACAGATTACACCTCGGGTAACCTCATCCGACTGGGACTGTCTGCCCTAATTATGGTTCTTATGGTGGCTTTCCTGGTGGAAGCCTGGTGGAGCCAGAGGAGGTCTCCAGGTGGTCCAGGTAAAACACTGAGCACTTCTCTCTGCCATGGACTGTGGGAGTGAGGGGAGGGTCCCCTCCAAACCCACCCGTTGCGATTTATGTTGCGCATTATGGCACAGATGGAATTTTCCTCATCCCGTGTGACCGTTCTGTTCATTGTAAGGACATTTAATATCTCTTTTCCTTTCCTTTCAAACAGCAATTAAAGTGCCAATCATTGTGGAAGAAGCAGAGCAGCAGGTACTACCCACAATTCCTACTGAAACCTCCCTGTATGGAGAGGCTGGGAGAGGGGTGGTTCTTCCTGGCTGAGAACCTGTGTTTGGAGGCTGTGAGGATCCATATTCTTCCTTCTGGTTCCTCCCTGGATCCCAGGCCCCGCCTCCTCTACCCACAGGTCCGCCAGCTGCCCCGGAGTGGGACGGGGAGATGATGAGTACCTGGTCCAGCAGGACCTGCTGAGTCTTTACAGCTGGAAACCTACATTCCCAGCCAGCCCAGGACAGGACGCTGGCTTCCTGCTTCCTGTGCGCTTCACCGGGCCCGACGGCAGGACTGAGCGGACTCACCTAACACATGTTGGAGGACTTGACAAATACTTAAAACTTCAGCATCTGACCGGGTAGCAAGTAGTTTCATGTGTGGGAACTGTTCTTCCTTGAAAACTGGGGAAAGATGGGTTCCTATATAGTATTTATTAGTGTTTCCCTTCCACTCTATCTTCTGCTCTTACCAGCAGTTGGTCAAATGTTGAAACTACTGTATTTATCAAGTCTTTTAAATTTTATTTCATATATTATCATAATTTTACCTAATTCGGGAGAATTCCAGTCTATATTATAGTGTCAATTTGCTCTTGAGTTGTCCCCAGTATTCCTGGTGCTGGTGTAAAAAGTCATTGAGTATATTTTCATTTTCAGGATCTGTTGTTTCTTGTTTGATATCTTGTTCTTTTTCATAAATGCTCATTCTTACTTTAGAACTATTATCTCCTCTCTCATAACTCCGGAGATAGGCTATGAAAATCACATTCTGATGATAATAAAAGTGATTCTCTGAGACAGAAGTTATGTGCTTCCCCTGCTCCCTTCACTGTGTTGGGCCCATCAGATCATGGAGGAGTCAGCTCCTCTCTCACCCTCATTACAGCCGAGTCCCTCCTCTCATGGCAGCTGCACTGTGTGTATGATGAGGTGTGTGTGTATGATGAGGTGTGTGTGGGGGGGGGTGTTCTGCCCACTGCACTTCTCAGGGTGCTGGGGATGACTAGGACAACTTCTGGGCTGTGTACCTGTTGCTGAACTTCTCACTGTGGGGGTATCGGTAACCTCAGGCAGCAGGAGAAGTTTTCTGTTTCTCCCACTCAATAACTAAAACTCATGCCTCGTGCTGAGAATAAACCCTTTGGCTGCTATCTGGTCAAGTGCCATAAAATAAACAGAAGTCGATTTACAGACAGGACGGGTGGGGTCCATCGAAGAGACAGCGGTTTCTCAGTCTACAAACACGTCTCGCTCAGTCTCCACCTTGTTCTCACCTGGAACAGCTTTAGCGAAGCTCCCCTCCCCAATGGGTGGCTGTGCGTGTTCATTTAGGTTGTGTTTTTCCTCTTCACACATATCCAATTTAAATGTGTCTATTGGGAAATAATTCTAAATGCACAGGAAGTTACAAAAATAACCCAGATTTCTTCACTTGGTTTCCTCCAATGGTTCCATTACTCATCCATTACAATATCAAAAGGAAGGAGTTGACATGAATAGTTCTCTCTCTTTTTATCTTATGTTCAGATTCATGTGGCCACCAACACAGTCCACAGACTGATCTAGTCCACCACCATGAAGATGTCCCTCATGCTATCTCTTTACAATCACACCCACCTCTCATCTTAACACTATTCTTCAACCTGGCGACCAATGATTTCTTCTCTATCTCCAACATATTGTCATTTTCAGAATGTTCCATGTGACAATGCCTGGTTTCATTTCAATAATGTGGTTTCATTTTAGAAGTTAGAGCTTCAGCCCTTACACCAAAGGGTCATGATTTGATTCCTGGTCAAGGGAAGGTACCATGGCCTCCTCAGGGCTTGTGGCGGAGGCAACTAATCAATGTGTCTCTCTCACATTGATGTTTCTTTCTCTCTCCTCTCTCTCTTCCCCTCCCACTCCCTTCCACTCTAAAAATCAATGGAAAAATAATCTTGGGTGGGGATTAACAATTTTTAAAAAATGAAAGTGCTTGCGACATCAAACCTGTGGGTTACGAGAAGGGAAGGAAGAAATGGGCTGGAACAAAGGTGCCACCAACCACATCAAGCTTTCCTTCCTCCTGTGGTTTTAAACTGAGAAAGGATCCTTGAATCTAGCAGCAGGCTCAGTATGATCCCTGGATTCCTTTCTCTCCTCTTATTTGGTAAGTTTCTTAGGATTGATATATTGGGATTTGAGACAAGGGTGGATTGACTGATTGAGAGATGTGAGGAGTACAACAGAAATAACATTGCGTTCTATTCATTGATTGCTTCACACATCAGGACCCATGCTGCAGGCTTTATGGCCACTTACATATCAAGTGTTTCTCGGTATGGGAATATGTGTACTCCACAGTCATGATGGTGCTCTATGCCTGCACCACCTTCGTGTAATGAATAATTTATTGGCCCTGTGTCAACGCTTTTTCTTCATATCAAATGAATGTATTTATTTGAAATAATGTAGCAAGACTGTAACTAATAATGTAGTCACCAAAAAAAAGAATGAAGAGGTGGAAAATGTTAAAAATTCTAGTCTTTGCTGTTCATTGTCAAGTTTGATTCCATGGAGGAACACTCTCTTTTTCAGTCAGTTACAGAGGTGTGATTCCATACACTAACCTTTTCTCCTCGATTTGAACAAAGGGGCTTAACCCTGGTGGGTGTCGGCTCTGTGGTTAGAGCATCGGCCTGAGCACCAAATAGTTGCAGTTCGGTTCTCTGTCAAAGGCAGGTACCTGGGTTGCGGGTTAGCTTCCGGCCCTCCAGTTGGGGTGCATGTGAGAGGCAACCCGTCGATGTGCCTCTCACACAGATGTTTGTTTGTCTCACTCTCTCTTTCCCTCCCATTGTCTCTGAAAAGCAATGTTTTGTTCATTGTAAGAACATTTAGTATCTCTTTTCTTTTTTGTTGATTTCAGAGATAAAGGGAAGGAGAGAAATAGATACATCAATGATGAGAGAATTATTGATGAGCTACTTCCTGCATTCCCCACACTGGGGATTGAGTCTGCAATGCAGGTATATGCCCTGACTGGATTGAATCCAACCGTGACCTCCTGGTTCATAGGGTGACGCTCAACCACTGAGCCACTCCAGCCAGGTGGAAGTCTCTTTATCAACCCTGGCACCTGACCTCACGCTCTTTCTGCTCTGACTCCAGAAAGGAGATGGCTCTCCTACAAGCCCTGGATGAGGGCAGGGTCCCCAGCCCTTTGATCCTTCGCCCTCAAAGCCCCCACTTTTCCCTGGTTCAGTATCAACCAGTTATACTGAATATGTTTCACATGCCTGAGCGATGTTTGCCCCGGTTCACTTACGGCAGCGGTTCCCCTTCTTGGCTACACACTTGTATCACTGAAGGAACAGATGTAAAAAGTACAGATGCCTGAGCCCCATTTGAAGACTTTTTGACTTATTCTACTGTGCTTCGGTCTGACCCTGGACTTTTTACTAGCCACCGGGGGAGGCCAATGTGCAGGCAAAGTTAAGAACCATTGAGTGAAATATCCTACAAATACAGCTGTATGGGAGACAGGAAAGAAGGTATGCTTTCTCTCCTCTGGAATATCCATTTGGATTTTTGAAGGTTTGTTTTAGGACACTAAGCAGTAAACTTTGTCCCGTTTAGACATCATGTGATGAACACACAATGGCAAAGATTGGGTCAGAAACCTTTAAAGAAGGCTAAGGTTGTCACAACTGGCACTATCCTACCATAGGGCTTCTCTGCCTCTCAGCCAATTCCTTGCCCCACCAAATGAATGTGAATCTCTATGGTGTGAGGTTGGGATGCAGGGAAGCTGATGGAAGATAGGAATACACTGTAAGGTTGCCAACTTTCTACATCCTGGTAAGATCTCTCAATCATTCTTAACCTGGGGCACCTCACCAGTCAGTCAATGTGCTTTCACAGAGGTCCTACTATGGGCCAGGACCTGGGGAACGTTGGGATAATGTGGTGAACAGCATGGACTCCCTGCCTTCCAGCTGGTCACAGACAGTGACATCTTGTGTCTCCCATGGTATGAAGTACATAGTCTTCTATGAAGTCTCTTAAAAATTTCAAGCAGCTCAGCTGTGGTGGCTCAGTGGATTGAGTGTCATCCCATGAACCAAGAGGTCCCAGGTTCGAGTCTCAGTCAGGGCACATGCCCTGGTTGCGGGCTCGATCCCCAGTAAAGAGTGTGCAGGAGGAAGCCAATCAATGATTCTCCTCATTGATGTTTCTCTCTCTCTCTTCCTCTTCCTTCCACTCTGAAATCAATAAAAACATATTTTTTTAAAAAATGCAAGCAAATGTTATGATTTAATTTATATCATCCAAGGCCTCTGGTAGACTTTACTATAGGGGTTCTTCTATCACAGATGAAACTGTCAGAAGACTCAGGCCTATGTGGGGTCTCAGGTAACATCAAGAGTAGACAGGGTTACATCCAGTCACCAAGCTTCCCTGATCTTTCTCATGATTACAGTCTCCCACACAAGACTGAGAGATCTAGAAAACATAACACAGACCCTAAACGAAATGTTAAGATAAAAAGTGGTTCAGGACAGAAGATGAGAACAGGCAGATTTGTGGAATTTTGTGGAACCAGGAAAGATCTTGGAGCCCTGGGAAGTGAGGGCAGCTTGGAGAACCTCTGGGAGGTCTGATGGAGGACCTTGGAACAGAGCAGAGCTCAGTGTAGAAAATCCCAAATGCATGTCTGCCAGAGCTACAACTCCATCCTGAGCCCCTGAGATGGTCCCTCAGGGATCAGGGCAGAATGATGATGTGAGTTCCAGGCAGGCACTTATGTCTCCTGGATGATTACTTTGCAGGGCTGTGTGTTGGCCAAAGAGACATAAGAAGAGCTGGTGAGTGTTTCTAAACTTAAACCTTCTTTGATCCTTCACCCTCAAAGCCCCCACTTTTCCCTTTCCCTTCTTTAAATGGGCTTCCAGCAGGTGAGCAAATCAAATCCAGCCCTGGACTCTGCTTCCTTCCAGAGTCATTTCCCAGACCCTCCATCCATGCCTGGCCCAGCTCAATGGTTCCTGCCAATAGTAATGTGACAGTGCGATGCTCCACCACTACCCGGGAGGTCAACTTCAGGGACATCAAGTTTGCTCTCAAAGGGGGAAGAAATGTCATGGAGTCTTCGCCATCTTCTGATTCCCCAGAGGGCCTGGTGGAATTTTACCTCAGTGGTGTAAAAACCAGTGACGCTGGAGAGTACACCTGTGAATACAGGACAGGGCGCCCCACCAGAAGGTCACCGCCCAGTGACGTCCTTCTACTACTGGTGACAGGTGAGGACGGGGGCTCAGAATGACACACCATCTCCCTAGGATTGGGATGAGGGAGGATCCAGAGAATGAGAGAGGAGCAGGGGTCTCACCTCCAGTGTAGATGGGGAGGTGGATGGAGAAGGACAGGAACAGAGCTGGGGACCCTGCCCTCATCCAGGGCTTGTAGGAGAGACATCTCCTTCCTGGAGTCAGAGCAGAAAGAGGGTGAAGCCAGGTGTCTGTCACTTCCCACGTTCCCTGGGAACCTGCCAGGACAACAAGCCTGAGCGGGGACCCAAGGCTTCTGCCCATGACTTCTGAGCTTCCTTCTCTTACAGGGAATTTCCCTAAACCTTCCCTTAAAGTCCATCAAAGGGGTGAGGTGACTGCAGGAGAAAACGTGATTCTGCAGTGCCAGAAGCCCAGGCATGTGATACAACCTCACATGTTTGCTCTACTGAAGAAGGGAACCTCAACACCCATAAAGCTCCAGAGGGCAGTAGGAATGGAGACAGACTTCTCCCTGCCAAGTGTGACCGTCAGTGACACTGGGGCCTACAGCTGTGTGTACTACCAACCGAGGGCTCCTTTCTACGCCTCAGAGCCCAGTGATCACCTCATGATCTTGGTGACAGGTAAGGTTTTGGGGCAATCGTGGAGCCACACCCCCCCCCCGATTGCCCCGCCAGCTGGTGGCCTGGGCCTCCCTCTTTGGGGTGATCAATAGCAGAGCTCCTCCATTGATCGTCCCACAGAGAGTGGCCTGGGCCTCCCTCTGCAGGGTGATCGTGGGGCGATGGTGGGTCCCCCCTACCAATCGCATTGCACCTGCCTTAGCTGGCCTGGTGTCAGTGCGTGTCATAGCGTGGTCATCTGGAAAGTCGTCTGGACAGTCGTTCTGCTGTTCAGTCTATTTGCACATTACGCTTTTATTATTATAGATAATATTGTAATAACTATGTATTGTGGAAGGTGGGTACTGGAAATATCAGGAGGAACACTTTGTAAAACTATATGATTGTCTAACCTGTATGCTGTACACCTAAAACTAATACAGAGTAATAATAAACGTAAACTGTAATTTAAAAATAAATTTTAAAAATATAATTTGCTCACTTGATCTATCATCATCTGATTCTCACTTCCTAATTCCCAACCTTTGCCTTTCTCTGTTCTGCATTTTTGGATAATTATTCTTTATTTATATATATATATATACATATATATATATATATATATAATTGGTTTTTTTACAGCAAGGAAGGGAGAGGGATAGAGAGTTAGAAACATTGATGGGAGAGAAGCATCGATCAGCTGCCTCCTGCACACTCCCTACTGGGGATATGCCCGCAACCAAGGTACATGCCCTTGACCGGAATCGAACCTGGGACCTTTCAGTCCCCAGGCCGACGCTCTATCCAGTGAGCCAAACCACCTAGGGCTGGATAATTATTCTGGCTGTTCTTCAAAATTACCTACCCTGCCGTCACCACCATTCCTTCCACCATTCTCTGCATCTCTTAAAGTTTTGGTTGATTTTGACGATAGTGATTTCTTCCCCACAACTCTCTCTTGTTCTCAGAATGTGGTGTTCCACAGCCTCTTGTTTCAGGGAAATGGATGCAATGCCTTTTTAAATTTTAATTTCACAAAACTTACTAGTAAAATTTGTCTGAGATTATATTTCATTTCCTGCTGTGACACATGCTATGTTACAGCTCTGTACTCTTTTCTGCTGTGCAGTCTTCCCATATGGTCGGTGAATGTCTTATAATTAGATCGAGGTCTGTAGGGCCAGCCCTGAGAGGTGCCCAGAGCTCCCTGATTCCTGGGGAAGAAAGGTCATTACCTATATCTCCCCATGGATTCTGCCTTCAGGGAACATTGTCGGTGATGGATTTAGAGATGAACTTTGCACGAGTTGGGATGAGTGAGATGGGGGGGATATGAATTCAGGCTTCTCTACAGGAATGAGGACCAATGCCAAGATTGAGCCATTTGTGACTGAAGCTGAACACATAATGGCCAAAGTGCTTAGCTACCAAACTCACCCTAGCCAAGTTCTGTGCTATGGAGACGTATGCTGATGCAGCTGCTGAATTTCAGTGCTCTGAGGGGGCATTTCTGGCTCTTTGTGTTGCCTGGAAACAGACTCCTAACACATGGGAGAGGGGGAAAGAAAATGCAGGACAGTGGAAATGAGATAAAGAGCAAATGAATGGAGAAAGACAGAATACAAAGAAGATGGAAGAACCACTACTTTCATAAAACTCCACATTTTATTTATATATATATATATATATATATATATATATATATATATATATATATATATATATTATTGATTTCAGAGAGGAAGGGAGAGGGAAAGATAGAAACATCCATGATTAGAGAGACTCATTGGTCAGCTGTCTCCTGCACGCTCCACACTGGGGATCCAGCCCGCAATCTGGGCATGTACCTTGACCAGGAATCAAACCATGACCTCCTGGTTCATAGGCTGACACTCAATCACTGAGCCACGCTGGCCTAGAAAAACTCCACATTTTTATTCCAGTGATCACAACTTTAATGAGGTACATCTGACCACTGCCCAGGAAACACAGGTGGGCATGTGAGGTCATCTTTAGTAGATCCATTGAGAAGCAGGGACATTAGTGATTCTCTTCTCTCTTTCAGATTCCCCAGGTGCCACATCAACAGATTACACCATGGGTAACCTCATCCGACTTTGTCTGTCAGCCGTGATTATGGTTCTAATGGTGGCTTTCCTGGTGGAAGCCTGCTGGAGCCAGAAATGGTCTCAGTGTGGATCCAGGTAAAAGAACTGAGCACTTCTCTCTCTCATGGGCTGTTGTAGTGATACGGAGTTTCTTTAAACACAAAACTCTGCCACGGGGACTTATATTTTGCAATATGGACACAGATGGAATTTTAGATGGGATTTTTGTTCACCAGGTGTGACTTTTCTGTTCACTGTAAGAACATTTAGTATCTCTTTTCTTTCCCTATTCAACAGCAATGAAGACCCAATTATTGTGGAAGAATTAAAGCAGGTACTGTCCATAATACCATTTCAAACACCCCTATATGGGAAGGATGTGGAGAAGGTGTGAGTCTTCCTGGTTGACGCGCTGTGAGAGATTATGCGAAAAAATATCCTTCCTTTGCCTCCCTACCTTGATCTCAGGTCTGTCCTTTATCCACAGGTCCCACAACTGCCTGTGGAAACAATGGGTACTTGATCCGGCTTGATCTGCTGAGTCTTAACAGCTCTGTGAAACCTACATTCTCAGCCAGCCCAGGACAAGATGATGACTTTCTCCTTCCTGTGCTCTTCACCTGGGCCAGATGGCAGGACTGACCACAAAGACTCACCTAACACATTTTGGATGACTTTGAAAAAATACTTAAAGTTCAGCATTGGACAGAGTAGTAGGTACAGTCCCATGAGCAGGAAGTGTTCTTCCATCGGAAACTGGGGGAGCCAGCCAGTGTGGCTCAGTGGTTGAGCATTGACCAATGAACCAGGAGGTTGTGGTTCGATTCCCAGTCAGCGCATGTGCCGAAGTTGTGGGCTCCCATCCCCAGTGTGAGGCATGCAGAGGGCAACCAATCAATGATTTTATCACTGATGCTTCCTTCTCCCTCCCTCCCTCTCCCCCCTCCCCACCTTTCCTCTCTGAAATCCATAAAAATATATATTTTTTTAAAAACTGGGGGAAAGATGGGTTCCTATATAGTATTTATTAGTGATTCCCCTCCACTATTTTCTGCTCTCGACCAATAATTGGTCACATGTTGGAATTTCTGTATTTATCACATATCTTTTACATTTCATTTCATAATTCCAAACATTTTACCTCATTTGGGAGAAGTCTACTCTACATCATATTAACAATTTGCTCTTGAGTTGTCCCCAGTATTTCTGGTGCAGGTATAAAGTGTCATCCATCATATTTTTGTTTTCAAGATCTATTGTTTCTTGTTCAATAAGTAATAGTTCTTAACTTAGAACTATTATCTCTCCTCAGTCCAAAGATATGCTTATAGAGAAATCAGGTTCTGAACATTATAGAAATAATTTTGCGACTTACGTTCATGTCATCTGCTCCTTTCACTGTGTTGGGCCCATCAGATCATGGATGCATCTTGTTGCCTCTCATCATTACAGCCGAGTCCCTCTTCTCGTTGCTGCTGTACTGTGTATATGATGAGGTAGAGGAAGGTGTTTCTGTCCACTGCACTTCTCAGGGCACTGGGGGATGACTGGGACTCCTGGGCTGTGTATCTGTTGAACTTCTCAGTGTGGGGATACCTGTAATCTCAGGCACCAGGAGTTTTCTGTCCCTTCCACTCAATCACTAAAACTCCTGGCTCCTGCTGAGAATAGACACCGTTGTCTGCTATCTGCCAAGAATCGTCAGAATGAAGAGAAGTCTGTATTTATAGTCTGTGGTACATCAAGGAGACACGAGTTGTTTAGTGATGCTCCCACTCCCCAATGTGTGACTGTCCATGTCTATTTTAGATTGTGTTTTTCCTCTTCAATTAGATTCCACTTTTAAATATATATATATTTTTTACTGATTTCAGAGAGAAAGGGAGAGGGAGGCAGAAACATCAATGATGACAGAGAATTATTGATTGGCCGCCTCCTGCATGCCTCTCACTGGGGATCGAACCCACAACTGGAGCATGTATCCTGACCGGGAATTGAACCATGACTTCCTGGTTCATAGGTCTATGCTCAACTACTGAGCACACCGGCCAGGCTAGATCCCACTTTTAATATGTTTATTTTTTTTATTTTAAAAATATATTTCTTTATTGATTTCAGAGGAAAGGAGAAGGAGAGGGAGATAGAAACATCAATGATGAGAGAGAATCATTGATCGGCTGCCTCCTGCACACCGTTTACTGGGGATCAAGCCCGCAACCCAAGCATGTGCCCTTGCCCGGAATCAAACCTGGGACCCTTCAGTCCACAGGCTGATGCTCTATCCACTGAGCCAAGCCGGCTAGGGCTTAATATGTTTATTTTCAAATCATTATAGATTCACAGAAAGTTGTAAAAATAATACAGATACCTGTCCCTTCCTTCACCCAGTTTCTCGCAATGGTTCCATTACTCATCCATTACAATATTAAAAGGCAGAAGTTGACGTGAATACTAGTACAATGTGCACAGTTCTGTGGCATTTGATCACGTTTAGATTTGAGTAGCCATCGGCACAGCCCACATACCAATCTAGTCCATCATCATGAAGATGTCCCTCATGTGGCCCTTCCACAGTAACAGCCACCTCCACCGCTGTTCTGCAGCAGACTCTGTTAAAAGGATGGAACACCAGTCTTCAACCTGGTAACCAATGATTTCTTATCCATCTCTATAATTTTGTCACCTTCAGAATGTTATGTTAATGGGATCAGATAGTATGTGAGTTTTTTCCTTTGTTTAATGTAAAGAGCCAAAGCATGTAAGATTTTGAGAATGGATGTGTGTTTTTCCCACCAAGCCAAATGTCCTTGAGAGCCATTCAAGTTATTTTGTGTGCCAACAGTCTGTTACTTTTTATTCCTGAATAGAATGTATCATAGTTTAACTACTCAGCTGTGGATCTACATTTTGGATGTTTCCAGTATTTGGCTATTGCGAAAAAGGCTGACATAAACATTTATGCACAGAATTTTGTGTGGATAAATGACCAAGATGGAGATTTCTGAGTCATAAGGAAAGTGTGTTTAATTTTATTTAAAAAAAAACTACCAAACTATTTTGCAGAATGATTATCATTTTTTAAAATATTTTTTTATTGATATCAGAGAGGAAGGGAGAGCGAGACACAAAAACATCAATGCTGAGAGAGAATCATTGATTGACTGCCTCCTGTACACCCCCTATTGGGGATCGAGCCCGCAACCCAGGCCTGGGAATCGAACTGGTGACCTCTTGGTTCCTAGATTGATGCTCAACCGCTGAGCCACACCAGACCTGATAAACGGCTGTATCATTTAAATTTCTAGAAGCCATGTCTGAGAGACCCACTTTCTCTGCATCTTTGCCACCATCTGATAGTATGATTATTCTTTTTTAAAAAAAACACACACACACATATTTCCATTGCTTTCAGAGCAGAAGGGAGAGGGAGGTTTCATAATTTTACATTTAAATCTTAATCCATTTGGATTTCATTTTTAAAAGGTATGATGCTCTCTGAGCCCAGGAATAGAAGCACACGTTCTCAAAATGATACAGGACATCTATGAAAACCTCTAAGTCATATCAAATTTAATAGCAAAAGACTAAGTGCTTTCACCATAAGGTCAGGTAGAGGGCAGGGATATTCATTCTCCCTAGTTTCTTCAATAACATTGTGGAGATTCTAGCTACAGCAATGAGGCAATAGAAAAGGAATACAGATTAGAAACAGGAGAGGTAAAACTGTCTTTACTCACAGAAAATATGAAAAATGATGTAAAAATAAAGTATCAGTGGTTGCCAGAGTTGAACAATGGTGTTGGGAATAGAGGAGGATGTGACTGTAAAATCTCACATGCTGTCTCATCCCTAAGGAATCTACAAAAGGTTACAATAAACAATGTCTGAACTTGGCAAGATAGCAGGATATAATGACAAAATTAAAAATTAATCGCGTTTCTATGTGTCCTCACAGTGAACCACTGAAAATGATACTTCAGAAAGCAATACCGTTTACAGAACACCAATGACCATAAAAAAACATAAGGGTCAAATGTAGTAGACATGTGCCAGACCTATACAGTGAAAACAGGAAAAAACTGATGAGAGAAATTAGAGATGATCTAGATAGATAGATGATGATGATGATGAAGATAGATAGATAGATAGATAGATAGACAGACAGACAGACTGCTCCTAGGTCAGAACACTCAATATTATTAAGATGTATGTCTTCTCTGAATTGATCTATAGACTCAACACAAGTCTAACCAATATCCCAGGAGCCTTCTGGTAGAAATTGACAAGTTGATTCCAGAGTGTACATGGAATCTAGGATGGCCAGAATAACCTAACAATCTGATAAACCAAAACCTTCTGTCTTCAAGACTTACTTAAAAGTAGAGTAATCAATATAGTTGGTACAGGCAAAGAGACAGACACATAGATCAATGGACCAGCACACGGAGTTCAGAAATCAACCCATTCCTCTATGGTAGGTTGATTTAAAAAGCCAAGGTAGCCTGCGCTGGATGGTGTGGCTCAGTTGGTTGGAGCGTCATGTGAGTTCAGCCCTGGTTGGGGCACGTACAAGAGGGAACCAATCCATGTGTATCAGAGGCTCAGTGTCATACACAGATCAGGGATTCACTCATGTGCAGACAGCAGGGGACTGAACCCTGTATAGCGACTGGAGACTTGGTCGATATAGAACAAGGGACTGGGCCTCATACAGATATTGGGGACTTGGTCTGTATAGAATCAGGAACAGGGCCTTGTACAGAGAGCAGGGGCTTGGTCCATATAGGATCAAGGACTGGGTCCATATGGAAACAGGGAGTGGGTTTGTGGAGATATGGGATTTGGTCTGCATAGAATCAGGAACTGGGCCTTGTACAGAGCAAGGACTTGGCCCATACAGATTCATGGACTTGCCTTGTATGGGTACTGGAGACTTGGATTGTAGAGAATCAGGGACTGGACTTTCTACAGAGACTGGGACCTTGGTCCATAGAGAACTAGGTACTAGGACCTGTATAGAGACCAGGGACTTGGTCTGTATAGAATCAGGGACTGAGCTGTGTACAGAGACTGGGGACTTGGCCCACATAGGATCAGGGACTCAGCCTTGTACAGAGGTCAGGGAACTGGGCTATATAGATTAGGGACTTGGCACTATACAGAGATCAGGCACTTGGTCCCTATAGAAGCAGGGATTGGACATAGTTCAAAGAACATGGACTCAGTCTGCATAAAATCAGGGACTGGGCCTTGTACAGAGTCCTGGGACTTGGTCTGTATAGATTCAGGGACTGGGCCTTGTACAAAGACCTGAGACTTAGTCATAGAATTAGAGAACGGGCCTTGTACAGAGATTGGGGGCTTGGCTGATATAAAAGTAGGGTTTGGACCTCATTCCAAGACCAGGGATTTGGTCTGTATAGAATCAGTGACTCGGGCTTGTATATCCCAAGAAACCAGAAACACCAATCAGAAAGGATATACGCACCCCTATGTTCATAGCAGCACAATTTACAATAGTTAAGATTTGGAAACAGCCCAAGTGCCCATCAGCAGATGAGTGGATTAAAAAACGGTGGTACAGCTATACAATGGAAATACTATGCTGCTGTAAAAAAGAAGGCACTCTTACCATTTGCAACTGCATGGATGGACCTGGAGAGCATTATGCTAAGCGAAATAAGCCAGTTGGAGAAAGATAAATATCACGTGATCTCATTCATACGTGGGATATAATGAACAACATAAACTGATGAACTAAAATAGAGCCAGAGACATAGAAGCATCAAACAGACCATCCAACCTCAGGGGGAGGGCAGGCCGGAGGGGTGTGAGAGATCAACCAAAGGACTTGTATGCATGCATACAGGCATAACCCATAGACACAATCGGGGGGGTGGGGAGAGACGAATGGGGAGAGGTCAATGGGGGAAAGAGGATTCATATGTAACATTTTAAACAATAAAGAATTTTTAAAAAGAAAAAAACACAAATATTCCAAGAAGAACTAACACCTATCCTCCTCAAATTATTCAAAAAAATCCAAGAAGAAGGAACACTTCCAAGTTCTTTTCATGAGGACAGCATTATCCTAAACCCAAAACCAGATAAAGACACTACAAAGAAAGAATTACATAGATGAACATAGATGCCAAAATCCTCAACAAAATACTAGCAAATCAGATCCAGAAACATATTAAAAAGATCATACACCATGACCAAGTGTAATTTACTCCAGGGATGTAAGACTGGTACAATGTTCACAAATCAATAAACATGATACATCCCATAAAAAAACTGAAAGACAAAAACCACATGAACATATCTATAGATGCAGAAAAAGCATTCAACAAATCCAACACCCATTTTTAAAAAAAATATATTTTATTGATTTTTTACAGAGAGGAAGGGAGAGAGAGAGCTAGAAACATCGATGAGAGAGAAACATCGATCAGCCGCCTCCCGCACACCTCCCTCTGGGGATGTGCCCGCAACCAAGGCACACACCCCCGACCAGAATCGAACCCGGGACCCCTCAGTCTACAGGCCAACACTCCATCCACCGAGCCAAACCCATCAGGGAGAACACCCATTTTTTATTAAAAACTCAGCAAAGTGGGAAATTAGGATATCATACCTCTACATAGTAAAGGCCATATATGACAAACCTAGAGCTAACATCATACTCCATGGGAAAAAATTAAAACCATTTCCCCTAAGAAGAGAAACAAGATAGGTTTGTTCAGTTTCATTTTTAATTCAACATAGTACTAGAAGTCCTAGCCACAGTGATCAGACAAGAAGAAAAAAAAAGATATCCAAATTAGAAAGGAGGAAAATAACTGTCATTATCTGCAAATTACATGATATTGTACATAGAAAACCCTAAAGACGCCACCAAATAAAAAACAAACTACTAGGTTTCATAAATGAATTCAGCATTATAGCAGGATACAAAATCAACACCTAGAACTCAAAGGCTTTTTAATATACCAATAATGAACTTTCAGAAAGAGAAACTAAAAAGACAATCCCATTTATCACTGCAACAAAAAATTAAGATACTTAGGAATCAACCAAAAGGTTGCAGGTTCGATTCCCAGTCAGAGTACATAACCACATTGTAGGTTCAATTCCCGGCCAGGGCATGTATGGGAGGCAACCTACCAATGTTTCTCTCTCTCCCTTCCTCTCTCTCAAGTCAATTAAAAAAACACACACACAAACAGTTGGTGGTTAAGCCACCAGTCTACAGCATCCTGCTGTAGAGCCCAAGAAGACAAGGACACCTACATATATAGTATAGGCGGAAGGAAATACTTTCTGCAATAAATGTATTTCCATTTCCAGGTTTGTTTTTGAGTACCAAGCAGTGAATTTTGTCCTGTTGGGAGCATCATGGAATAAGACAATGGAAAAGACTGGTACAGAAACCTTTCAAGACCAAAGTTAAGGTTGCTGCATGTAGTTCTTTTCCATGATGGGGCTTTTTCCATCTTTGAGCCAATGCTTACCCCATCAAATGGATGTGGGTGACTATGGTGTGGTGTTGGAAGTGAAGTTTACTTGGTGGGAGAAAGATGGAAGTTATTGTGAGGTTACAACTTCTCCACCTTGAAAAATATTTGTGAGTCATGCTCAAAGTGGAGCATGTCATCAGTCAGTCAACGTGCATTTGTTGAGGTCCTACTATGGGCCATGACCTGTGTGGACACAGGGGATACTGAGGTGAATGGCAGAGCCCTGCTTCCCACACCAGTGACATGTGTGTCTCCCATGGATAAATGTACACATACTTACATAATCTCTCCTAAGATTTTACAACCAGAGCGATGTCAGCAGCATAGCGACATAAATGTCCCTTCTTTCTCTCCCCTTCCATGAATTGATTACAATGAATCAAACATCCATAACCAAACAGAAACCCCTCTGCCGATCAGACTTAAGACACCCAAGACATCCGCCCATCTGTGCATCCAGAGGTGGGTGAATGGGACCTTGAGGGAGGCTGTGCAGTCAAGGCTGTTGCCACCCTGGAGGTATGGATCAAAGACTTAAACATAAAACCTGATACCATACCTCCTAGAAGGAAATGTACGGAAGAAGCTCATTGATATGGTCTTGTCCATGATTTTTTTAAATTATATTCTTTTTATTGATTTCAGAGAGGAAGGGAGAGGGAGAGTGATAAAAACATCAATGATGAGAGAGAATCATTAATCGGCTGCTTCCAGCACGCCCCCCACTGGGGACCGAGCCCGCAATCCTGGGCATGTGCCCTCGACTGGAATTGAACCTGGAACCCTCCAATCCACAGGCCAACGCTCTATCCACTGAGCCAAACCAGCTAGGGCTGTCAATGATTTTTTTGACATGATATCCATAGCACAAACAACAAAAGCAAAAATCAACAAATGGAACTATATAAAACTCAAAAGCTTCTGCATGACAAAAGAAATGATTAACAAAATGAAAAGGCAATCTACAGAATGGGAAATTTTTGCAAACCATATATCGAATCAGTTATTATAAATATATGAAGAACTCATACAACTTAATAACAACAATAATAAAAGCCACAAACAATTTATTTAAAATGTGTACAAAACTTAATAAGACTTTTTTTTCCCCCAAAGAGGACATCAAAACGGCCAACAGGCACATAGATATTCAACATCAGTAATCAGGAAAATGCAAATCAAAACCATAGTTGGAATGGCTATTATCAAAATAAGAGGTAGCAAGTGTGGGAAGGATGTGGACAACAGGAAACCCTTGTACACTGTTGGTGGGAATGTAAACTGGTGTGGCCACTTTGGAAAACCATATAGGGGTTCTCAAAAAACTAAAAATAGAATTACCATACCATCCAGCAATCCCACTTATGGGTAAAATAAAAAAAGGATTTCAATGAGCTATATATTCTCTGTATTTATCACAGCATCATTCACAAATAGCCAAATGCCCATCAACAAGATGAATGGTTAAGAAACTATCACACATGTGAGTGTGCAGGCAGGCGCCCGTGCGCGCGCAAACACACACACACACACACACACACACACACACACGGAACATTATTTAGTCACGAGAAAGGAGGCTATCTTGCCATAAGTGACAATACGGGTGGACCTTGAGGACGTTATGCTAAGGGAGACACACCAGAGAAAGGTAAGAACTGCCTGGTCTCACTTACACATGGAAGCTAAAAAAGTCAAAGCTGTAAAAGACAGAGTAAAATGGTGGTCACCAGGGGATGGAGGTGGGAGATAACACTGATGTCTTTTAAGGGTACAAACTTACAAGGAGTCATAAGCCATAGAGACCTAATGCATAGTATAATATAGACAATAACATTGTACAGCAAATCCTCATTTAATGTCACAAATAGATTTTGTGGCTTTACGAGGCACCACATAAGGAAACCAATTTTACCACAGGCTAACTGGATATAAACAAGAGTTAAGTTCCTAGGCATCTTACCACCTTTACAAACAAACTACACTGAACAAAATATCTTTTGAGATGTCATTTGCTATTATGTAATGTGACAAATATCCCTATGAGTTGGCAACCCTGTCACAAGACATGACTGTATGAAAGTAACACCCTGTACACCTTAAACTTACGCAGTTGCATGTCAAATGTATTCAATTACAGAAAAAAAGATGAAAGGCCATGAGTGAGCATGCTTCGATGCCCTATTTTAAGCCTTTAAAAATATTAAATGGGACCAACAAAACAGGTCCAGAGACATGGATACATGGGACAGACTGACAAATCTAAGAGGGGAAGAGGTTAACCAGAGAACATTTATGCATATTCCATGGACACAGATAATAGTGTGGGGGTGGTGTGGAGGGGGGCAAAGGAGAACATTTGTAACGCTGCCAATAACAGTATACGAGGTGGGGCAAAAGTTTACAGTCGTGAGTATGAGAAACCGCCTATTCTTGCATTATTACTTATTATTTACTAGAGGCCCAGTGCACGAAATTCCTGCACAGATAGGGTCCCTAGGCCTGGCCGGTGATGAGGGTTGATCTGTGGGGCGATGGGGCCAGGGGGCGGGGGTGGGCGGCCCTGCTGGCACCTGCCTTGGCTGGCCTGGGGCCTGCAGGCTGGGGGCAGCTCCTGCATTGAGCGTCTGCCCCCTGGTGGTCAATGTGTGTCATAGCCACTAGTCGTTTCACCAGTTGTTCCATCCTTCAGTCGATTTGCATACTGGGCTTTTGTTATATAGGATTGTATTATTTTCCATGCAAACAACTGTAAACCTACTTTTGCCCCACCCTGTGTATATTAAGTTGGTTACACTAATAGCCAGTTCTAGAAGAAAAAAAAAAAGAACCTGTGGTATATCTAGGGTGCTCTTTGGGGGGGCCACAGCTGGTAAGGACCAACAATCAAAGGGAGGGTCTATGGGAGGAGCTAAGGCTTATGGAAGTTCTCACACTCTAGGCAAAAACTCTGTTAATAATAATACTAAAGCTCTACGTTCCACGTTCACCTTCCCTTAACTTCCTCTCCCTTCTATAAACACCCCTGCACCCTGCCACGCGGGAAACTATGCACTGAGATGCAACTCTTTCTTTCTTCCTTTGTTACTCCTCACCTGAGGATATTTTTCCATTGATTTTTAAGGAGAGAGGGAAAGACTAAGAGAAATATCCATGTGAGAGGAACACATGGATTGGTTGCCTCCTGCACAAGCCGTGACCAGGGCCTGGGCCAGGGAGGAGCCTGCAACCGAGGTACGTGCTCTTGACCACAATCGAACCCGGGACCCTTCCTTCTGCAGTCCGATGCTCTATCCACTGAACCACACCGGCCAGGGCAACATACACCTCTTTCTTCTTGCAGAATAAGTCCTCTTTTCTTGTTATTAATCCTCACCGGAGGCTACTTTTTCCATTGATTTTTAGAGAAAATGGAGGAAGGAGGGGGGAAAAGCTGGATAGAAACATCCATGTGCCCCCCCCCCCCCCGGCTGGGGCCGGGATCAGATCCTGCAATGCAGGTACATGCCCTTTACCAGAACCGAACCCGCGACCCTTCAGCCATGGGCTGACGCTCTCACCACCGAGAAAATCCGGCCAGAACAGCGGTTCTCAACCTGTGGGTCGCGACCCCTTTGGGGGTCGAACGACCCTTTCACAGGGGTCACCTAGGACCATCGGAAAACACATATATAATTACATATTGTTCTTGTGATTCATCACGATGCTTTCATTATGTTCAATTTGTAACAATGCAAATATATCCCGCATATCAGATATTTACATGACGATTCATCACAGTAGCAAAATTACAGTGATGAAGTAGCCACGCAAATAATTTTAGGGTTGGGGGTCACCACAACATGAGGAACTGTATTAAAGGGTCGCGGCATTAGGAAGGTTGAGAACCACTGGGCTAGAACCAGAATAAACCCTTCTTGGTGCCGAAACACCTACTCGATGCTACTTTCCAGGCGACATACCCAAAGCACCAGAAATCACGGAACCTCTGACTCCCCGCCAGGCGGAGGCGGCGACAGAGCGGAAGCAGGTCCCCGGGGTGCGCCTGCGCCACACGCCTCGCCGCCCGCCCCACCTGCGCCCTCTACCCTGTGCCCGGGCCACCCTCACGCCCACCGGAAGCTACCGGCACCATGATGGCTGGGACCCCGCTCAGCTGACGACGGAGGTGAGGGCGGCGGTACTCGGTACTCACGGTTGTAGCTGCTGTGCTTCCTCACCAGGACACGAGCGAGCCCTGTGGGGTGTGCGGGGAGGGGTCCCCGGCCCAGGGACCGCATTCCCAGGCCTCTCCCAGAAGCGACGCTGGCGCGGCAGGTGCACAGACGGAGCGCATAGAAGATTCCAGAAGGTGGACGCAGCACGCACGCTGCGGACCGACGTATCGCACGCTCCCAGAACGCGAGCCCACTGGCCAGCCAGGCGAGCGCTTGGGGGACGGCGTGCGTGGGGGACGGCGTGCGTGGGGGACGGCGTGCGTGGGGGACGGCGTGCGTGGGGAGCGTGCATGAGAAGGGTACGTGGGAGCAGCGTGTGTTGGGATTGGTGTGTAGAAGGCCTCGTGCGTGAGGAGCGTGCGTGGGAACTGCGTGCGTGCCTGGGGGACGTCGTGCGTGAGGGGCGTGCATGGGAGCACGTCCTGCAGAGCAAGCATTGCGGAGCTGCGTGCCTGGGAGGGGGCGGGCTTGTGGAACGTGCGTTGGAGGCTGCGTGCGTGAGGCTGTATGCGTGCGAAGCGTAGTGCGTTGGGGTTGGTGTGCGCGCAGAGCAAGCGGAAGTGGGGGGGGTGCAGACAGAGGGCACAGGTTCCAAGGGGCGCACGCTGCACGCACGCATGGACTCCCCGAGCGCGCATGCGTGGGGGGCGGCTTGTGTTAGCGAATGCGCGCGCAGAGCGGGGCCTGCAGGAGACCGTGCGTCCTGCTTTTGCTGCCCAGGCTTGGCCCAGGTGCACCGTGGGAACTCTGCAAACAATTTTCTATTGTGTGTGACTCTCAAACTGTTTCCAAAAAATGACAGTGTCTTGCGCAGGACTTCGAATAAGAAGAGACGGATCTTGGGGTGGGCGGAGCCGTCGCCACACACCCCGGATCTATGGGGAAGATGTTGTCATCGCGGGCATCTGGCTTCCTGAGTGGGTTGCGAGGAGGAAACTGTGCACCAGGTGGTGTGGAGAACCAGAGGGTCAGAGCGGTACGGCTCCCCTCCCATCCCGGGGGCACGGCGGGCAGTGGGAGAGCTTGGGTCAGCCCAGGCGCCCCCCACCCCTTCTTTCTTTAACTGTAAACCGGAAGCCGGGACCCGGGTCTGGGCGAAAGGGACGCTATGATCACAGGATTCCTGTCCCTGCTTTGCCTCGGTGAGTCTCCAGGACCGGGAGGGATGGGGTTGGATCTGTGAGAAAATTCCTGGTGGAGAGGAGGGTATCGTGGGAAACATGGCAAACACAGCAATGATGGCTGACGCCTGCGTATGGGATCCAGGCCACCCGTCGGAGTTTTGTGGGCTGTACACAGGCCTGCGTTCTGATGTTAGCACCAGCCGATGAGGAACCCCAGGTTCAGAGGCGGTGGTGACCACACCCTCTGTATACTCAGCCGAGAAATTCCAAGCTCGGACGGGATCTCTCAATATGCACCCTCCAAACACCACAGTCTTGCCATGAACGTTGCATTGGCGGATAGGTGGGGCAGGGTCCACAGGGTGTGAGAAGCTGTGGGTTTGGGCACAAAACGGGAATTCAGGGAAGAACAATGCCTGGGGATGGTGCTTAACAAGAAAATTTCTGCCCTAGCTGGTTTGGCTCAGTGGATAGAGTGTCGGCCTGCGGACTCAAGGGTCCCAGGTTCGATTCCGGTCAAGGGCATGTACCTTGGTTGCGGCACATCCCCAGTGGGAGGTGTGCAGGAGGCAGCTGATCAATGTTTCTAACTCTAGTCCTCTTCCTTCCTCTCTGTAAAAAATCAGTAAAATATATTTTTTAAAAAAAGAAAGAAAATTTCTGCCCTAGCTGGTTTGGCTCAGTGGATAGAGCATCGGGCCTGGGGACTGAAGGGTCCCGGGTTCGACTCAGGTCAAGGGCAGGTACCTTGGTTGCAGGCTCCTCCCTGGCCTGGGCCCTGGTCGGCGCTCATGGAGGAGGCAACCAATCCATGTGTTTCTCTCACATGGATATTTCTGTCTTTCCCTCTCTCTTCTACTCTCAATCAATGAAAAAATATCCTTGGGTGAGGATTAACAAAAAATAGAGAAAGAAGAAAATTTCCTATCCTCAGCCTGATTGTAATCGTCTTCAACTTGAACATAATGCAAACAGACCACAGCCTGCAAAAAGGACGACCTGGATGATAACCTTGGGTTGGGCCCAGAGGAGCTCTCAACTTTGAACCAACAGCTCCAGCTCCCTGAGCCCCAGCTCCTCCTTGGTGAGGAGAGGATACCAGGACTTATCTGCCCCAGTTCCTTCCTCCTCCTGGGTACAGCCCTTCCCTGTGGGGTAATACTTCTCCCCCACACACTTGAACTTCAGAGGTGTCTGTAGACACCATTCCCCGGATCTCCAGCTGCAGGGCAGAATCACTGGGCAGTCAGAGACTGACCTCATCCTCCCCATATTCAGTTCCTGTGCCACAAACTCCCTCCGTGTGATTGAGGGAGAAAACCCTCTCTGACAAGCCAATGGTAAAAATAACCATTGCAGCATGTAAGTGGTAAGGATAAACATTGCAATCCCAGAAAATATGAGAGAAAAATGTAGGTCAGTGTTCAAGGATTTAAGAATCAAGGATTGCTAGATGGCGAAAGAAGTCCTAATTGTAAAAGCTTTGTTATAATTCCCAATGCAATCAATCCGAAAGGGTTCCTGGGAGGCTCTCCATAAACATAACTTCTGATGAAGGACAAAGCATGGGATAAGAACAAAAGGTAAAAACAAAAACACAGAGAAATACTTGCAAGGGACACAGATCATCTTTAACAAATCAGTCAAACCTGACTGGCGTGGCTCAGTGGTTGAGCGTTGACCTATGAACCAAGAGGTCATGGTTCGATTCCTGGCCAGGGCACATGCCCGGGGTTGTAGGCTCGATCCCAGTGGGGGGCTTGCAGGAGGCAGCTGACCATTGAATCTATCTCATCATTGATGTTTCTATCTCTCCCTCCCTTCCTCTCTGAAATCAATAAATATACATATATACATTTTTTTAAAAAATTAGTCAAGCATTCTCTGCCTCATTTGTAATCCAAGACAAGCACATCATTTGTCTCATGAGGTTTTTCTCTTCCAGGGCTCTGTCTGGGTTATGATGATGTTGAGCACAAGAATGGTGAGTTGTCTTTCACATAAACTCTGTTTTTATATCCCGAGTCTCATGATTTATTTTTTATTGTACATCTGTATAGTTTCACAAACAAGTGTGACAAATCATTCGGCATCCCGGTGTTTCTATAGCTGGACAACTTAGGTCTTATTCACCAGCCCGCTGAACTGTTCCTTTTTCAGAAACATAGATACCATCCGAAACCTTTCTGATATCCTTGTTTTTAACTGTCTTGGCTTGCTGAATCGAAGCAGCTGAATTTGACACAAGTTCAATGTCATTTCCTTCAAGAATCAAGTCACCTTTCTGGGCTCGAGATACTGGACAAGCAAAGCCTGACCTCATCCGACCTCTCCGGATGTATTTTTCACCCGAGAAATTTCTAATGTCAACAAGAGAACCATTCTCCTGAGTAACGGCGCTGATGGGGAAGTGAGCGCACACAGACCCCATCTTGTAACGGAAGCCCGGTGTAACACCCTTGACCCTGTTCTGTGCATGACGGCAGATAGGGCGAACTGTGGCCAGTTCCTTTCTGTTCCCCCACCACGTGTCAACCCGGAGCCTCTTCTTTTTCTTCCCAAGGAGACTGAGCTCTAGATGGATGTGGTTCAAGTCCCACCGCAGGGTGCCTCTGGGGCCCTTCACAATAACTGTGCGTCCCTCCAGAGTAATGGCCACATTTCCTGGGATGTCCACAGTCTGATTGCTGAGAACGGTCCTCAACCTTGCAGTAGATGCGGCAAAGAGCTTATGATATTTTTAAAAATATTTTTTTCAGTTACAGTTGACATATATTACATTAGTTTCAGGTGTACAGCATAGTGATTAGACATTTATATACCTTATGAAGTGAGCCCTCCCACCCCCCGATAAGTCTAGTCCCCACCTGGTGCCATCCATAGTTATTACAATACTAGAGGCCCGGTGCATGAAATTCGTGCACGGCAGGGGGGGTGTCCCTCAGCCTGGCCTGCACCCTCTCCAATCCAGGACCCCTTGGGGGACATCCCTCTTGCAATCCAGGACCACTGGCTCCTGACCATTCACCTGCCTGCCTGCCTGATCGCCCCTAACCGCTTGCTGGGGGGCGGGGAGAGCCCGGCGAGGGGCCGTGGCGGTTCTGGTCTAACGGTCGTTATGGTTGTGACCCCGTTACAGTCTCTGGCCTTTTATTATATAGGATTACTGACTGTATCCCCTGAGCTGTACTCTGCATCCCGGTGACTGTTCTGTGACTGCCAGTTTGTACTTCTTAATCCCTTCATCTTTTTCACCCAGTCCCCCAACACCCTCCCCTCTGACAGCTATCAAGTCTGTTCTCGGAATCGATGAGTTTGTTTCTCTTCTGTTAGTTCATTTATTTTGTCTTTAGAGTCTACAGATAAGTGAAATCCTGTGGCATTTGTCTTTCTCTGTCTGCTTATTTTACTTAGCATATACCCTCCAGGTCCACCCATGACGTTGCAAATGGCAAGTTCTCATTCTTTTTTTTTATGGCTGAGTCATATGACCTTTTCCCGTTAATCCTCTGAATTCCAAGAGAGTGTTCATGGTCATCAAGATAAAGAGTCAAGCCCTGGTGTGGCTCCGTTGGTTGTATGTCATCCCTGCACCGAAGAGTTGCTGGTTGGATTCCCAGTCAGGACACCTGCCCAGGTTGTGGGCTCGATCCCCGGTGGGGGGTGTGCAGGAGGCAGCCGATCCATGGTGTGCTCTCACATCGATGTTTCTCTCCTTCTCCCTCTAAGAATCAATGAGCTATTCTTAAAAAAAAAGATAGAGTCAAGTAAAATATATGATTGTCTCACCACATGCTGTACACCTGAAACTAATCTAAAATATTGAATGTAAACTGTAATTGAAAAATAAAGTTAAAAAGATAAACAGTCTAACGAATGCTGAATTCTTTCCAGACACCCTCCCCAGGCCGAGGCCCTCCCTCCACGCCTCGCCGGGCTCCGTGGTTGGACGCGGTGGTAACGTGACCCTGAAGTGCCAGGGTCACTTGCAGAACCTGACCTTCATGCTGGGGAAGTGGCAGGACCCTGGATACAGGCGGGAGCAGAGCTCAGCGGGACTCGATGCCGAATTCCTCCTCACGCACCTGCAGCCTGAACATGCCGGGATGTACTTTTGTGCCTACAAGACCCCGGGCTCCCACGGGTGGTCGGAGAAGAGCGAGCACCTGCACCTGCAGGTCACAGGTGAGCAGGCGGCCTCGGCCTTTCTCCTGGGAGCACAGGTTCCTTGTCCTGTGATGGGACCCGGCAGGGAAGAAAGAATCCAGGAAGCAGACAGACAGGTGACCCCCCTCGAGTGCAGGGAAATGGGAACTGGGTGTGGGGACAAGACTGTCATCAGGGCTCTGAGTGGGTCTCAACAATGTGGATGAGGGACAGTGTTTTATTTTTTTTTAAATTGTTTTTAATATATTTTTACTAGAGGCCCAATTCATGAATTTGTGCAAGAGTAGGCCTTCCTTCCCCCAGTTGCCAGCACCGGCTTCCCTCTGGCACCCAGGACCCGGGCTCCCCTTGTAGCCCGGGCTTTGTCTGGAAGGTCATTCAGAAGGATGTCCGGTCTAATTAGCATATTTCTCTCTGATTTCAGAGCGGGGGGCGGGGGGGAGAGAGAAGCGTCAATGATGAGATAAAATCATCGATTGGCTGCCTCATGCACACCCACAAACAGGATGAGCCCACAATCTGGGCATATGCCCTGCCTGGGAATCAAACCATGACCTCCTAGTTCATAGGCTAACACTCAACCACTGAGCCACGCTGGCCAGGCCAGGGTCTGCCTTCTTTCATGTCCTTGCAAAGATTAGCCCCAAGTGCTGACCTTCAGATAGGTCCTGTCCTTGATCTGGGCTCTGGGCTGCCTTATCTCCAGGTCCTGTCCTCCTTGTTTCCAAAGGTCTGTGAGAAAATCTCTTCTTTATAGTAAGTGGCTATTAAACAACTGTGATTCTATTTCTCTTACGTGCCCCCCCCCCCCCCCCCCCCCCGCCTATCAGGATCACTCCTACACTCTCACTCTCCCTTCTTCAACATAAAGCCTGCGATGGCTCCAGGTCACCATATGGCACTCTGATCCCATTCGACAGAACTGAATGTATTATTATTTTTTTAAAATATATTTTATTGATTTTCCACAGAGAGGAAGGGAGACGGATAGAGAGCTAGAAACATCGATGAGAAAGAAACATCGATCAGCCGCCTCTTGCACACTCCCCACTGGGGATGTGCCCGCAACCCAGGCACACGCCCTTGACTGGAATCGAACCTGGGACCCTTGAGTCCGCAGGCCGACGCTCCATCCACTGAGCCAAGCCGGCCAGGGCTGAATGTATGATTTTTGCTCTGATGAAAATGGGAATCCCAAACCATTATAAATTGAAAAATAAATTTTAAACAATCAAACTGAGCATCATGGCAGCAAAAGACATCCCTTATTTTTGTCCCTCCCTTCAACAACAAATATTCAGCATCCATCTACAAATAGAAGTATTTCCCGTGCACCAAAGGGTCGCCGGTTCGATTCCTGGTCAGGGCACTTGCCCGGGTTGTGGGCTCGATCCCCGGTCGGGGGTGTGCAGGAGGCAGCCGATCCATGGTGTGCTCTCACATCGATGTTTCTCTCCTTCTCCCTCTAAGAATCAATGAGCTATTCTTTAAAAAAAAAATGAGAGTCAAGTAAAATATGATTGTCTCGCCACATGCTGTACACCTGAAATGAATCTAAAATATTGAATGTAAACTGTAATTGAAAAATAAAGTTAAAAAGATAAACAGTCTAACGAATGCTGAATTCTTTCCAGACACCCTCCCCAGGCCGAGGCCCTCCCTCCACGCCTCGCCGGGCTCCGTGGTTGGACGCGGTGGTAACGTGACCCTGAAGTGCCAGGGTCACTTGCAGAACCTGACCTTCATGCTGGGGAAGTGGCAGGACCCTGGGTACAGGCGGGAGCAGAGCTCAGCGGGACTCGATGCCGAATTCCTCCTCACGCACCTGCAGCCTGAACATGCCGGGATGTACTTTTGTGCCTACAAGACCCCGGGCTCCCACGGGTGGTCGGAGAAGAGCGCGCACCTGCACCTGCAGGTCACAGGTGAGCAGGCGGCCTCGGCCTTTCTCCTGGGAGCACAGGCTCCTTGTCCTGTGATGGGACCTGGCAGGGAGGAAGGAATCCAGGAAGCAGACAGGTGACCCCCCCTCGAGTGCAGGGAAATGGGGAAATGGGAACTGGTTGTGGGGACAAGACTGTCATCAGGGCTCTGAGTGGGTCTCAACGATGTGGATGAGGGACAGTGTTTTATTTATTTATTTATTATTTTTTAAATATATTTTTACTAGAGGCCCAATGCACAAATTCATGCAAGAGTAGGCCTTCCTTCCCTCAGTTGCCAGCATCGGATTCTCTCTGGCACCCGGGATCCGGGCTCCCCTTGTAGCCAGGGCTTCGTCCGGAAGGTTGTCCAGAAGGACGTCCAGTCTAATTAGCATATTTCTCTCTGATTTCAGAGAGAGAGAGAGGAGTGTCAATGATGAGGTAGAATCATTGATTGGCTTCCTCCTGCACACCCACACTGAGGATGAGCCCACAATCTGGGCATATGCCCTGCCTGGGAATCAAACCATGACCTCCTAGTTCATAGGTTGACGCTCAACCACTGAGCCACGCTGGCCAGGCCAGGGTCTGCCTTCTTTCATGTCCTTGCAAAGATTAGCCCCAAACGCTGACCTTCAAATAGGTCCTGTCCTTGATCTGGGCTCTGGGCTGCCTTATCTCCAGGTCCTGTCCTCCCTCAGTTTCCAAAGGTCTGTGAGAAAATCTCTTCTTTATAGTGAGTGGCTATTAAGCAGCTGTGATTCTATTTCTCCTACGTGCCCATCTCCCCCCCCCACTCCCCCCCCCCACCCCCCGCCTATCAGGATCACTCCTACACTCTCACTCTCCCTTCTTCAACATAAAGCCTGCGATGACTCCAGGTCACCGTATGGCACTCCGATCCCATTCGACAGAACTGAATGTATTATTTTTTTTTTAAATATATCTTATTGATTTTCCACAGAGAGGAAGGGAGAGGGATAGAGAGCTAGAAACATCGATGAGAGAGAAACATCGATCAGCCGCCTCTTGCACACTCCCCACTGGGGATGTGCCCGCAACCAAGGCACACGCCCTTGACTGGAATCGAACCTGGGACCCTTCAGTCCACAGGCCGCGCTCCATCCACTGAGCCAAGCCGGCCAGGGCTGAATGTATGATTTTTGCTCTGATGAAAATGGGAATCCCAAACCATTATAAATTGAAAAATAAATTTTAAACAATCAAACTGAGCATCATGGCAGCAAAAGACATCCCTTATTTTTGTCCCTCCCTTCAACAACAAATATTCAGCATCCATCTACAAATAGAAGTATTTCCCGTGCACCAAAGGGCCAGTTGGATTCCCGGTCAGGGCACCTGCCCTGGTTGTGGGCTCAATCCCTGGTCGGGGGTGTGCAGGAGGCAGCCAATCCATGTTGTGCTCTCACATCGATGTTTCTCTCCTTCTCCCTCTAAGAATCAATGAGCTATTCTTTAAAAATAAAATTAGAGCCAAGTAAAATATGATTGTCTCGCCACATGCTGTACACCTGAAATGAATCTAAAATATTGAATGTAAACTGTAATTGAAAAATAAAGTTAAAAAGATAAACAGTCTAACGAATGCTGAATTCTTTCCAGACACCCTCCCCAGGCCGAGGCCCTCCCTCCACGCCTCGCCGGGCTCCGTGGTTGGACGCGGTGGTAACGTGACCCTGAAGTGCCAGGGTCACTTGCAGAACCTGACCTTCATGCTGGGGAAGTGGCAGGACCCTGGGTACAGGCGGGAGCAGAGCTCAGCGGGACTCGATGCCGAATTCCTCCTCACGCACCTGCAGCCTGAACATGCCGGGATGTACTTTTGTGCCTACAAGACCCCGGGCTCCCACGGGTGGTCGGAGAAGAGCGCGCACCTGCACCTGCAGGTCACAGGTGAGCAGGCGGCCTCGGCCTTTCTCCTGGGAGCACAGGCTCCTTGTCCTGTGATGGGACCCGGCAGGGAAGAAGGAATTCAGGAAGCAGAGAGACAGGTGCCACCCCTCGAGTGTAGGGAAATGGGAACTGAGTGTGGGGACAAGACTGTCATCAGGGCTCTGAGTGGGTCTCAACAATGTGGATGTGGGGCAGTGTTTTATTTATTTTTTTAATGTTTAGTTATTTATTTAAGAGAGAGACGGGGAGAAATGTTGATTTGTTGTTCCACTTATTTATGCATTCATTGGCTGATTTTTTTTTACAGTTACTCTCTATTTTTATTTATTTTTTATTTTTTTAAATATATTTTATTGATTTATTACAGAGAGGAAAGGAGAAGGATAGAGAGTTAGAAACGTCAATGAGAGAGAAATATCGATCAGCTGCCTCCTGCACACCCCCCACTGGGGATGTGCCCTCAACCAAGGTACACGCCCTTGACCAGAATCCAACCCGGGACCCTTCAGTCTGCAGCCGACGCTCTATCCACTGAGCCAAACCGGTTACGGCTGCTCTCTATTTTTAAAGAATAGTTTATTCTTTAAAATATTAGAGAGAAAGGAAGAGGGAGAGGGAGAGAGCGAGAGCAAGAGCGAGAGAGAGAGAGAGAGAGAGAAACATTAATGTGAGAACTGCCTCCTGCACGCCCCCTACGAGAGATCAAGTCTACAACCCAGGCATGTGCCTTTGACCAGGAATTGAACCAGCAACCTCGGGGTACATGGAAGGAGGCCCAACCAACGGAGCCACACTGGCCAGGGCCATTGGCTGATTCTTGCATGTGCCCTGTTTGGGGATCGAACATGCAACCTTGGTGTACCCAGACGACGCTCTGATCAACTGAGCTAGCTGGCCAGGGCAGCGGGACAGTGTTTTAGAATAGAGGTATTAATAGAAAACGTAAGGTGCCGCAAGGCCAAGGGATCAAGAGACGATTGTCGTTGAAGAGATAGTTTGGTGCAGTTCCCAAGAGGCCATGCAGGGCCACGTGGGGAAGCGCTAGACAGCCAAAAATTGTGAGACCTAATCGTTAAATTAAGTAAAGTTGCAAGATATAAAATCAACATATAGAAATCAGTTTCATGCCTATACACTAACAACAAAATATCTGAAAAAGAATTAAAGCAATCATATTCACAATAGCATAAAAAACAATACTTAGAAATAAATTTAACCAAGAAGTGAAATATCTGTACAGTGAAAACAAGACTCTAATGAAATTAAGACACAAAGAAATGGAAAGATATACCATGTTCATGAATAAGGAGGATTAATATTGGTAAAATATCCATATTACCCAAAGCCATCAATAGATTTGATGCCATCTCTATTAAAATACCAATAACATTTCTCACAGAAATAGAACCATCCTAAAATTGGCATGAAACAGACCCTAAATAGTCAAAGCATCCTGAGAAAGAACAAAGTTGGAGGTATCACACTCCCTAATTTTATTTTTTTCATTTTTTTAAATATATTTTTATTGATTTCAGAGGGGAAAGGAGAGGGAGAGAGAGATTGAAACATCAATGATGAGTTTCAGTTGGTTACAGCATCGTCCCGATATGCCAAGGTTGCGGGTTTGATCCCCAGTCAGGGCACCAATGAACGCATAGATGGGTGAACAACAAATCGATGTTTCTCTCTCTTTCTCTCTAAAAATCAAAAAATAAAAATTAAACTAGTAATCATATCAAACTCCAGCAGTATTAAGAGTAATACTGACCCAGTAAGATTCTCTTCTCTACTTCTGGGTTTATAGAACATGAGCACTTACACCCCTGAGATCACCATGTCATCATTATGACTGCGTTTTGCATCCTGTTTTCTAGATAACCATGACAGACTTGGAGCTTCCTCAGCAAAAACAGGTAAGATAATTAGAGATTTTTTTTTTACTGATGATACCCACCTCACGAGGCGGATCCCTTTTGATTGAAAGGCACAAGGGGATTCTTACCGCCCACTTTCTCATGTTTTGGGAGGAACTACTGCATTTGAGGGAGATGGCTTCTAAGCCGCTCCTGAAAATCCTGGTGACTAAAAACATCTCAAGGTGCATGGTCTGCCATCCTATATAATAAAAGACTAATATGCAAATTGTCCCCTCAACGGGGATTTCGACCAGGGGCTGGGGCCGGCCAACCGCCCAAGGCCCCTCCCCCCACACCAGCGCCACCCCTAATCAGACCCCAGCCGGCCAGACCCCACCTGTGCATGAATTCGTGCACTGGGCCTCTAGTCTTTCATAATAAAAACTCTGGTGGAGTTTTGTGAAGCCTGGGGGTGAGTTTGTGTGACTGGCTTGGAGCCCGGGATCAAGACCCAAAGAGCTCAGGTACTTTGGCAATATGTATGATCAAGGTCTCAATACGACTTTAAAGTTCTCAACAATAGGTGAATATTAAATTCTTTTTCTCTGATGTTGCTTTTCCATGAAGAATTGCCTAAGGTTCTGTCCTCAGAGATGCTTATAAAAATTAGGGCTTTGGGTAGTTTTATTGATGGGCTGATTTTTAAAAAGGAAGGCAGAGGGAGAGAAACATCAGTTTGGTGTTCCATTGATGTATTCATTGGTTGATTCTTTTTTTAAAATATATTTTTATTGATTTCAAAGAGAAAGAGAGAGGGAGAGAAAGATAGAAACATCAATGATGAGAGAGAATCATGGATCGGCTGCCTCCTGCACACCCCCTACTGGAGATTGAGCCCGCAACCCAGGCATGTGCCCTTGACCCAAATTAAACCTGGGACCCTTCAGTCCATAGGCCAGCGCTCTATCCACTGAGCCAAACAGGCGAGGGCACATTGGTTGATTCTTGTATGTGCCCTGACCAGGGATTGAACCTGCAACCTTGGTGTATGGGGACAATGCTCTCACCAGCTGAGCTATCTGGCCAGGTCTTGGGCTTCCGTGGGCAAGTGTCCCAGTTCCTGCTTCAGCTAAGTTCTACCCACAAGTAGGCTTGCTGGGACGTGTGGTAACTCTGTGTTAACTGTTGGAGGACCTGCCAGGCTGTTTGCCAAAGTGGCTGCACCATTTTACCTTCCTGCCATATACGTGGCTCCCTCTACCTCCACATCCTTGCCAACCCTCGTTCATGTCCTTTCCTTGTATTATAGCCACCCACGTGGGTGTGCAAGTCATTTCTTAAAATGGACTTCCTGGATTCATACTTAAACCACCACAGTTCTTTTTATTCCTCTTTTTCCTATCTATAATAATGGAAAGTTAGAACTTTATTTACTTATTTATCCTCACCCGAGGATATTTTTCCATTGATTTTTATTTATTTATTTATTTTTATTTTTTAAAATATATTTTTATTGATATAGAGGAAGGGAGAGGAAGAGAGAGAAACATCAATGATGAGAGAGAATCATTATCGGCTGCCTCCTGCATGACCCCCGCTGGGGATTGAGACTGCAACCCAGGCATGTGCCCTTGACCGGAATCGAACCCAGGACCTTTCAGTCCGCAGGCCGATGCTCTATCCACTGAGCCAACCCGGCCAGGGCTCCATTGATTTTTAGAGAGAGTGGAAGAGAAAGAGAGGAAAAGACAGAGAGAAACATCGATATGAGAGACACACATCGATTGGTTGCCTCATGCACGCGCCCTGACCAGGGCCCGGGCCAGGGAGGAGCCTGCAACCCAGGTACATGCCCTTGACCGGAATCGAACCTGGAACTCTTCAGTCTCCAGGCTGATGCTCTATCCACTGAACCACACCGGCCAGGGCTGAACCACCACAATTCTAAACAGAATGACAGATCTTTAACCCTTTGAGTGCCAACCAATATCCTAGGACAGCAATGGCGAACCTTTTGAGCTCAGCGTGTCAGCATTTTGAAAAACCCTAACTTAACTCTGGTGCCGTGTCACATATAGAAATGTTTTGATATTTGCAACCATAGTCAAACAAAGATTTATATTTTTGATACTTATTTTATATATTTAAATGCCATTTAACAAAGAAAAATCAACCCAAAAAATGAGTTCGTGTGTTACCTCTGACACGCGTGACATAGGTTCGCCATCACTGTCCTGGGAACTATGCTAAAATTGCCAAGGCATTTTGAGTTAAAGTTTTTAAATTTGTTTTTTCCCACATAAAGAGTGAACTACTAGCATCTAATAGTGACACTGCAGGAGGAGTGCGATCGCACTCCCCGGCACTCTAAGGGTTAAGCACAGATATGGTGCCCACAGCCTGATATGCATGCCTGGAAGCTGCCCGAAGGGGCCCGAGCTCCCATTCTGTGCAGACTGGTAAGGAATCTCACCACGTAACTGGGGCACAAGGCCAGGCTCTCTCGCTGGGACCTGTCCCTTCCTTCGGGTGCCTGTGCCAGACGGTAGCCCGCTGCTCCGTCACTTCCTCCAGGCCGGCAGCGTAGACTCTGTCACTTACTTTGGCTGTTAGTAAACAGACGTGTGAAACTTGGCCAGGATGTGTGGACATCTCAGGGCAAACCCGGCTCATCGGGTTGTGGGGCCCTAGGGAGGGGACAATTTTGCAAGAACCTGCTTCTCATTTCTAGCACGTTGCTAAGGGAGAGAAACTGCAGGCTGCACGGGGGGAGAAGTAAAAGGTGGAGCAGGGCTGATGTTTCTCTGCTTCCACCCAGGGCCCGGGAACAGCTGTCCCTGCCCGTGTGCGTATGGCCACGCAGATGCCCTGGTAGAATCGTCGCTTTTGAGGGTCTCTCGGATTCGATGCCACCAGAAGCCAACTCTTAAATATTACGGCAAAAGCGATACTGGAGAGGAGTGGGGAAGGGGAATTTGGGGGGAAAGAGACGCAACAACGGTGGGGTGTTCCAGTCCCTCTGCTCAGTCTTGCAAGAAAGCACAGGAGAGTGCCCTGGCCAGTGTTGCTCAGTGGATAGAGCGTCAGCCTGCGGACCGAAGGGTACCCTGTTCGATTCCAGTCAAGGGCACATGCTCCGGTTGCAGGCTCGATCCCCAGTGCGAGGGGTGCAGGAGGCAGCCAATCCATGGTTCTCTCTCATCATTGATGTTTCTAGCTCTCTCTTCCTCTCCCTTCCTCTCTGAAATCAATAAAAATATATTATTTTTATATATATTAGAAGCCCGTTGCACGAAGATTCGTGCAATAGGCCTTCCTTCCCCTGGCTGCCGGCACCAGTTTTCCTCTGGTACCGGGACCCAGGCCTTTGGTCCAGCCACAGCGGAGAAGCCAAGCCTCTTCAGTCTTCACTCCGCGCCTGTGTATGCAAATTAACCGCCATCTTTGTTGGGTTAATTTGCATACTCATCTGATTGGGTGGTGGGCGTAGCAGAGTGACACCAATTTGCATGTTTCTCTTTTATTAGTGTATGCACACACACACACTGAGTGGCCAGATTATTATGACCGACCAGATTATTATGACCATCCCATCAGTACAATGAAGTGAATTAATTATGCAAATAATAATAATAAAACCTTGAGAGTATTTTCTTAGGAAGTTTTCAATATTCAGTATTTTTGGAAGTGTCAATGAAGTACTGATGGGGTGGTCATAATAATCTGACCAGTCATATATATTTATATATTTAAATATATGTATATATATTTTAAAATGCTTAAAGCACTGGGACATTCCTACTCTGAAGTGGCAGCTCCACGTGTTTTTCTAAAAAGATTAAAAAAATGTTTATTTCAGTTGACATATGTTAGTGTCAGGTGTGCAGTATAGTGGTTAGACATTTATATGCCTTACAAAGTGATCATCCTGATAAGTCCAGTGCCCCCCTGGCACCATCCAGTTATCACAATATTATTCACTATATTCCCTATGCTGTACCCCCATGACTATTCTGTAACTGCCCATCGACTTTTTAAAAAAATATCTTTCTACTGATTTCAAAGAGGAAGGGAGAGAGAGAGAGAAACATCCGTGATGAGAGAGAATCATGGATTGGCTGCCTCCTGCACACCCCCTACTGGGGATCAAGCCTGCAACCTGGAATCGAACCCGGGACCCTTCAGTCCGCAGGCCGATGCTCTATCCACTGAGCCACACCGGCTAGGGTCCATCTACTTCTTAACCCCTTCACCTCTTTCATTCAGTCCCTCTGGCAACCGTGGCTCGTTCTCTGTATCTATGAGCCTGTTTCTGTTGTGTTTGTTAACCTGTTTCGTTCTTTAGATTCCACACAATTAGTGAGATCATGTGGTTTTTTGTCTTTCTCTGTGTGACCCGGCGATTCTACTTGTGGGTATTTATCTGAAGAAGTTCCAAAGCGCTCCTTTGGGACGTTACAGGCACCCCTATGTTCATTAGCGCGACCTTTACAGTAGCCAACACGCGGAAGCAGCCGAAGGGCCCATCCTTAGCCGCGTGGGTAAAAAGCCCGTGGGACACGCACACCCCGGCCTGTGGCTCTGCCAGGAGCAAGAAGGGAATGACGCCCGTGGCGACAGCATGGCGGCCCGGAGGGCACTGCGCTGCGTGAAATAAGGCGGCTCCTCTTACCTGTTGTGCTAAACCCGCTGACCCGCTCCTGTCCCCCCAGACAGCCGGGTCATCTTCTTCACCGCCTTCAGCTGCCTCGCCATCTTCCTCCTCTTCCCCTCCGTCATCCTCATCTACAGGCGCAGTCAGCCCGGTGAGTGAGCTCGCAGAAACGCCCGTGGAAACCGCTGGGGAAGGGGAGCGAAGCGGGGGAGTCGCTCATCAGATAAATTCCTCCCCCGTGGTTTTTTTTTTTTTTTTGCAGGCTCATCCCATGAAGAGTCCGCCAAGAGGTAGGTACTTGGAAGTCTCACACTCCATCCATCAGAGACCCCCGTTCCTCATGCCCCCCACCGCGTTCCCTCCTGGCAACTCCCTCTCCGCGTCTGTGCCGTGACCTTCCTCCTCGCCTCTCCACAACCCTCGTCATCCCTCCAAAAATCTCCATATCCCGTATTTTTTTTTTATTTACTTATTTTTTGTTAATCCTCACCCGAGGATATTTTTCCATTGATTTTTTTTTAGGGAGAGTGGAAGAGAGAGGGAAAGACAGAGAGAAAAGAGAAACACATGGATTGGTTGCCTCCTGCACAAGCCTGACCAGGGCCCTGGTTGGGGAGGAGCCTGCAACCAAGTGCATGCCCTTGACCTGAATCCGACCCAGGACCCTTTGGTCCTCAGGCCGAGGCTCTATCCACTGAGCCACACCGGCTAGGGCCATATCCCATATTTTAATGTGTGTTTCTCTCTCTCTCTCTCTCTCTCTCTCTCTCAGAACTAGACATTCCGTATTTCCCGAGGAGGAGGCCTCAGGTAAGTGATGAGAACCCAGGAGAGAGCCGCTGGATAGAAAGATGACAGTCGGACTCCTGCCGGCTGAGAACTGAGTCTCTGTGTTTTTCTTCCTCGAGTGCAGATCTGCCGAAGCAGGAAAGGGCATGGCTCTCGCTCTCGGTGAGTTCTCCCCATCGGATTCCCCAGCAGCGCCCTCAGCCCCAGGCTGCCCTGCCTGCTTCCGGGCTCAGCCCTTACTCTGGCTAAAAGGGTGCCCCAGCTCACACAGTTAGGAGGCCAGTGAACACCGTGTTTAAAAACATGTGCTTTTCCCTGGCCGGGGGGCTTCGTCGGTGGGAGTGTCGTCCTGTACGTCAAAAGGTTGTGGGTTCGATTCCCGATCAGGGCACATACCTGGTTTGCAGAGGTTTTTTTTTTCTTTTTTAAGCCCTAATCGGTTTGGCTCAGTGGATAGAGCCTCGGCCTTCAGACTCAAGGGTCCCAAGTTCGATTCCGGTCAAGGGCATGTACTTTGGTTGTGGGCACATCCCCAGTAGGGAGTGTGCAGGAGGCAGCTGATCGATGTTCCTGACTCTCTCTATCTCTCTCTCTTCCTCTCTGTAAAAAATCAATAAAATAAAATTTTAAAAATCAATAAAATATATTAAATATATATATATTTTTAATTTTTATATATGTATATTTTTATTGATTTCAGAGAGGAAGAGAGAGGAAGCTAGAGGAAGAGAAAGATAGAAACATCAATGATGAGAGAGAATCATTAATTGGCTGCCTCCTGCACACCCCCTACTAGGGGCTGAGCCTGCAACCCGGGCATGTGCCCTTGACTGGGAATCAAACCTTCAGTCCACAGGCTAATGCTCTATCCACTTAGCCACACCACCTAGGGTGGTTTTTCTTTTTTATTTAATATATTTTTACTGATTTCAGAGAGGAAGGGAGAGGAAGAGAAACATAGAAAGATAGAAACATCAATGATGAGAAAGAATCATTGATTGGCTGCCTCCTGCACACCCCCTACTAGGGATCTAGCCTGCAACCCGGGCATGTGCCCTTGACCGGAATTGAACCCAGGACCCTTCAGTCCGCAAGCCAATGCTCTATCCACTGAGCAACACCAGCCAGGGCGGATTTTCTTTTTTTTAATCTTTATCAGTGAAAGTATTACATATATCCCCTTGGGTGGCAGGTGTGATCCCCGGTTGGGGCCTGTATGGGAGGCAACCAATCCATGTTTTTCTCTCCCTCTCTCTCTCTTCCTCCTTCCCTCCTTCCCTCCCTCCTTTCCACTCTCTCTAAAAAACTCAATGGAGAAAATAGAAAGACAAAAGTAAAACGCTGCCTGCTGGGACTCTGCCAATACAAAAACGGCCTGGAGCTGCGCTGTCCGGGCACACAGCCTCCGCCGCCTGTGCCATCACACGTTTGAAAAACACCTCCTCTGGCGTGTTTCCAAATTTAATTTAATTTTAATTCATTTACATTGAAGCAGCCCTACGTGGCTCAAGGCTACCGTACTGGACAGCTCGCTCTAAATGCCCATGTGGCCCAGCCAGTGTGGCTCCGTGGTTGAGCGTTGACCTATGAACCAGGAGGTCACGGTTCAATTCCCCGCCAGGGCACATGCCTGGGTCGGGGGCTCAGTCCCCAGTGTGGGGTGTGCAGGAGGCAGCCGATCAGTGATTCTCTCTCATCATCGATGTTTCTGTCTCTCTCTTTTCCTGCATCTCTGAAATCAATAAAAATATATATGTATATTATTAAAAAGCAATAAATGCCCATGTCTACCCATCTCTTTCCCCCAAAGACCGAAGACCCCCAGGAAGGGACCGGTGCTGATGGGAACAGCAAGGCTCCTGCCGAGGCAGCGGCAGCGTCTGTCCCGGCCGAGGAGCCCCCGGGACCTGGTGACTGTGCCACGTGAACGTGCAGGAGGCTGGCCAGAGCCTGGAGGAAGGACTTCTCCCCGGGAGGAGGGGCTTTGGGTTCAGGTGGCTGAGCCGACTGGACGTAAATCCGCGCCACTCTGCCCTCGGCGCGTAATCCGTACCAATAAAATGACGTTTTTGGTGTGTTTTTTTCAAATATGCTTCTATTTATTTTATTTTATTTTATTATTTTTTAATCCTCACCCGAAGATATTTTTCCATTGATTTTCAGGGAGAGTGGAAGAGAGAGGGAAAGACAGAGAGAAACATGGATGTGAGAGAAACACATCGATTGGTTGCCTCCTGCAGGGGCCCTGGCCGGGGAGGAGCCTGCAACTGAGGTAGATGCCCTTGACCCGAATCGAACCCTGGACCCTTCGGTCCCCAGGCCGACCCTCTAGCCACTGAGCCAAACCGGGTAGGGCTATTGATTTTATTTAATTTTATTAATTTAATTTTATTGTTTAAAGTATTACAAATAGTAGTACATATTGGGCTATTGATTTGAGAGAGAGAAGAATGGAAAAGGAGAGAAACATCGATGAGAGAGAAACATCCATTGGCTGCCTTTGCACGCCCCCTCCTGGGGATCCAGCCCACAACCAGGGCATGAGCCTGGAACAGAACCTGTGACCTCACCGGCCAGGAAATATGTCAGTTTTTTTCTTATTGTTGCCCCTCCTCCCAGAAGTTACCGGCCCTGGCCGGGTGTCTCAGTTCTTTGGGGCATCTTCCCGTACACCAAAAGGTTGCAGGTTCATCCCCAATCAGTACATGCAGGAGACAACCGATTGGTATTTCTCTCTCATATTAATGTCTCTGTCTGTCTGTCTGTCTGTCTCTCTCTCTCTCTCTCTCTCTCCCCCCCCCCCCAACCTCTCTACAAACATATCCTCAGGTGAAAATTTAAAAAAAAATTACTGGATGAGTTTTCCTAAAATTTGGAGTGACTTGAGCATGGTTTGATTTAAAACATAGGCTAAGAATAAATTCTATGTAAACGGGCTGGTGGTACTCATAATATTCATTTAGGGAGTTGTGGGCCACACCCCACAACTAGGACATGGTCCCCCAGAGGAGCCTGCGTGGCTGCGGCCAGGCGATGCGATCCCTAGACACACGGATTTGAGGAGGAGCACAGAGCATAAGCCACGAAGGCAGGCACTCAGTGATGAGCTGACTGATAGCATCCCTTACGTAATAGATCCATGTTTCTCTCCCCCCGCCCCCCCCCCGGCCCCCTGTCTTCTCTCTAAAATCAGTAAAAGCATGTCCTTGGGTGCAGATTAAAAAAAAACAAGCCCTGACTGGTTTGGCTCAGTGGATAGAGCGTCGGCCTGCGGACTGAAGGGTCCCAGGTTCGATTCCGGTCAAGGGCATGTACCTTGGTTGCGGGCACATCCCCAGTCAGGGCTGTGCAAGAGGCAGCTGGTCGATGTTTCTCTCTCATCATTGATGTTTCTATCTCTCTCTCCTTCTCTTTCCCTCTCTGAAATCAATAAAGAAAGTTTTTTTTCAAAGCCTAAAAAATATAAAATAATAACAACCCCCCCCCCAAAAAAAAAATAAAGGAATTGAATCACGTAACCAAACTCAGGAAAAAAACGAGCTAGAGACAGCCTCCGACAACTGCCTCCTGCACGCAAACACCATTTCGCGTTTCCTCCGGTCTCCTGTCTCCCTGTATTTGTGTTATCATTGTTATGCAAACCAGCTGTGCCTCCGAGCCTGCCCGCAGCCGGTCCTGACAATTCCAGGCTCAGCGTCTCGCAGTTTTTACTTCCTGGATCCACTTAGAGAGATTAGCGGCTGCATTTGGAAGATGCTCGAAAGCCAACTCACAAAAGGTTGAAACACACACACACACACACACACACACACACACACGCCCCAAAAGACCCAATGTCTCTCCTGCCTTTCGTTTATAACCTGTGCGGCAGGACACCCGGATGGTGGAGGAGACTGTCTGCTCGTACAATCACTACAACAAATACCCAAGAACAGCCCCCATTTCTTGTCTTAGCTAAACCCTCCCCACCTGGTCAGGAATAATGACAGAGGAGCTGGCTCGGCGTCTGTCCTCGCAGAAATGACTGATACATGACAGATAAAACACCCGGAGAAATCGGAGAAGGGACATGAGATGCTGTGAATCACAGGAAATTATTATTATTATCATTTTTTAGTCTTACCGATAACAGAGGCCGAACGCAGCTGAAACCCAGGCCTGCTGGCTCCTGGCGCGGAGCTCGGCAAACTTTTCCAGCAAAGGAGCAGAGAGGAATGTTCCCGCGTCTGTCAGCCTCAGGATCTGCTCGCCTCTGCGGCTGCAGCGTGAATGCAGCTGCGGCTCATGTGTGAACGCGTAGGTGCGGCTGCGTTCTAATAAAACTTTATTTACAGACACAAGTGGTGGGCCGTATGGGCCAAGCCCTGCCCTAGAACAGTCCTTGTTTTGAAATCGGCACGAATTGCCAGAATATGGTAAGGATTGAATTAGCCCTGGCCGGTTTTGCTCAGTGGGTAGGGCGTCGTCCTGTGGACTGAAGGGTCCCAGGTTCAATTCCGGTCAAGGGCACATGCCCAGGTTGCGGGCTCGATCCCCAGTAGGGGGCATGCAGGAGGCAGCCGATCAATGATTCTCTCTCATCATTGATGTTTCTATATCTCTCTCCCTCTCCCTTCCCCTCTGAAATCAATATATATATATTAAAAAAAAAAAAAAAGAATTGCCCTGGCCAGTTTTGCTCAGTGGATAGAGCGTCAGCCTGCAGACTGAGGGGTCCCAGGTTCGATTCCGGTCAAGGGCATGTGCCCTAGTTGCGGGCACATCCCTAGTGGGGGGTGTGCAGGAGGCAGCTGATCGATGGATGTTTCTCTCTCATCGATGTTTCTAACTCTCTATCCCGCTTCCTTCCTCTCTGTAAAAAATCAATAAAATATATATTATAAAAATTTTTTTAAAAAGAATTGAATTAGCCCTGGCTGCCAGGTGGCTCAGTAGTTAGAACATCATCCTGATACGCCAATGCTGCAGGTTCTAATCCCGGTCAGGGCACATACAAGAATCAACCAATGGCCCTGGCCAGTGTGGCTCAATGTGTCGTCCGGGACACCAAAAGGTTGCCATATTGACTCCTGGTCAGGGCACATACCCTGGTTGTGGGATCAATCCCCAGAAAGGGGCGTGCAGGAGGCATCCGATTGATGTCTCTCTCTCTCTCCCTCTCCTTTCCTCTCTCTGTCTAAAAACCAATTTTAAAAAAAAACAACCTTTAAATACCTACCTAAAACACAGGTGCAAAGATGGCTGATAAAGAACTTCAAAAGGGTGACCTTGGGAGCACGCAGCCCCAAACACAACGTCCCCTTCTGAGCGGGAGGCCCCGTTTGCACGGGGTGGAGGTGGGGTGCCCATAGACCCGGGGTGCGGGCACCCACTTTGCCCAGGAACTTCCCAGGAACAGCACCTCTGGGGGAGCCTCCGCTCGCACCAGCCCCGGGTTGGCAAGGTCACATGGGGGAGCAGCACAGTGGGGGTGGAGTATCCCTCTGTTCCTCCTGCCACGGAAGTCATTCTCTCTGAAACGTGGGCGCTCTCGGGACCATCTGTCTCCGCGTGTGGAGGAAGCCGGTCTTTCCTGAGGAAGGCGGAGATGACTCAGGCAGCATCCGGGAAGGGGGACCAGGGACAGCGCTGACAGGTTTTTTTGGATTTTTTTTTCTTCTTGCTTCTAGTGCTTCCAAAACTCAGCCTCGCTTCCCTCCTTGCAGCGTCCTTGATCAAGCGTTCCTGGCACTAGCTAGTCCGAGAAGGGACTTTGGTTCTTATCACGCTGTCTTGACAAATACTTGATGACTAAAATGGATGACTCTAGCCCGGCTGGCGTGGCTCAGTGGTGGCGCGTCGACCCATGAACCAGGAGGTCACGGTTCGATTCCCGATCAGGGCACAGGCCCGGGTTGCGGGCTCGATCCCCAGTGTGGGGCGTGCAGGAGGCAGCCCACCCATGATTCTCTCTCATCATTGATGTTTCTCTCTCTCTCTCCCTCTCCTTTCCTCTTGAAATTAATAAAAGTATATTAAACAAATAAAATAGATGACTCTAATAGAAATCATTTAGGGACATCCAGCCTCATGTTCATCCTCTTTAAATTAGGATACTAAGTCTTTAAAAAAATCACACACACACACAAAACCTCATCCAAGGATATTTTCCCATTGATTTTTAGAGAGAGTAAAAGAGACGGAAAGACAGAGAAATATCGATGTGAAAGAAACGCATTGATTGGTTATCTCCTGCATGTGACCTGACCAGGGCCCAGGTTGGGGAGGTACATGCCCTTGACCGGAATCGAACCTGGGACCTTTCGGTCTGCAGGTCAACACTCTATGATATGCTAAGGCCGCTCAACTGCTTGCTATGAGGTGCACTGACCACCAGGGGGCAGACACTCCGACCGGTAGGTTAGCTTGCTGCTGGGGTCCAGCCGATCGACCAGGACTGATCGAGATGGGCCAGACATGCCCTGGAGCCCTCCCGTGGTCCCTCCCCAGCTGGCCAACCTCCCAAGTCCCTCCCCGATCCCGATCGTGCACCGGTGGGGTCCCTCGGCTTGACCTGTGCCCTCTCACCATCCAGGACCTCTTAGGGGATATTGGAGAGCCGGTTTCAGCCCGTTCCCACACAGGCCAGGCCGAGGGCCCCCAGTGGTGCACGAATTTATGCACCGGGCCTCTCGTAAATGTATAATTCTTTACCACCTTCAGCCTCATGCGTACCTCCGTCGGTGACCCTAACAGGTGGGACCTCACCTCACCCCCAGGGTGACCTTCCCTCCCCTAGCATATAGCTCCTGTGGTTTGGACCCCTGACCTTTCCTCCCTAGAGATAACATCTAGACTGGAAAAGCAGCAAAACCAGACAAGCAACACCACGAGGTCACTGACCTCACAACCAGCCGCATGGGATAGTCACCCCCCATCCCTGGCGCCAACCAATCAGTGGAGAGCCCGGCCCTGCGAGGCCACACCTGGAAAGCTGCGGAACATTCTATTGAGATCTTCCCCTGGGACCTCCCCTAGAATCTCCACCCTTAGGAGGACCCAGCGTGCACCCCCTCCCCTTCCCCATCCTCTGGGCACCTCACCTTTACCTTCCTCACTCCGAAGCTCCCAGGGCCCTCCCTTTGCCTCTGGAACTTGTTTCCTCAGCCCGTTTCTTCTACGAATTACTTCTTCTGCCTCTGCCATTCTCCAAATCCACGTTCTCTTATCCTTTGAGTCTCGGCTCTGAGTTCTTTCCCAGCCAGAACTCAAGCGCCGAGTTGAGTTGCTGAACCCAGGTCTGGTCTGACCCCATCCAAGGCTCAGAGTCTCCATTGGTTGATTGGCCGGCAGCAGGGCATGAGGTCATTATCTGGTGCAGCTGGTCCCCAGGGCAGCCAGTGGCATCATCCCCTGTCTGGTTTTGCTGCTTTTCCGTGCCTGGAGCCGGCCACACCTGGTGCCCTTCCCACCACCGCCAACAATAGGGTTGCTGTGAGCAGCCTGCCCAATTGTCCCGGGATTCCCAGCATCTGGGAATGAGGAATTTCCCCGGACGTGGAAATTCCAGGGCTAAACCTGAGACGGTTCCAGGCGCCTGGGAACGAGTTGGTCACCCTGGTTGTCAGCATTTCCATTGTAAAGGTGCAGATAGGATCATGATGGGCGACCCAGAAAACCAGTTTCCTCTTCCCCCACCCCATCAGACCCGCCCCACGGGTGTCATTCTTGACCTGTGCCCCTGGGGGACTCCCAAGGCCAGTCCCGAGTCCTCTTGGGTAGAATGACTTCCCAGCAGTGTTGTTTTTCTTTAGTCACGTGGCCAGGAGGAACAGCGACTGCCCAGTCATTGAACTGCTTTGGCAGCGGCCGGCTGAGTCAACTTTGTCTTTATCTCCCCACTTCCTCCCTTCTCTCTCAGGGCTGCAGTTTTCTCCCCCGCGATCGGTTCTCCAGCCTGTACAATGTCCGTGGTTCTCAACCTTCTGGCCTTGTAAATACAGTCCCTCATGTGGTGACCCAACCATAGAATTATTTTCGTTGCTGCTTCATCACGGTCATGTTGCTACTGTGATGAATCGTCATGTAAACATCTGCTATGCAGGAGGGTCTTAGGCGACCCCCGTGAAAGGGTCGTTCGACCGCCAGAGGGGTCGCGACCCACAGGTTGAGAACCGCTGCAAATGCATGTCCTCCCCCTGGTCACTCAGGACCAACGCTTCATTGGGCATCTTGTAGGTGCAGTTCCGGCGTCTCCCTGCAGGGCTCCCCTGCCGCCTCCAGGTGGCGCTCGTTGAAAAGCTACCAGCATAACATCTGATTCATTCAACCTCAGTGTCTCTCTCCCCTTCCCTCTCCCCCCCCCTGCATGCCCCCCGCCGCCCCTCTACTCCTCTCTCTCCAAACTGTTCCTGAACGTCTTCAGACCCATTAGCCACAATATTGTTTTTCCTTCCCCACAATACTGAATGTTTTTATTAAATCTATTGGGACACAGTTTTTTTAAAAAATATATTTTTTATTGATTTCAGAGAGGAAGCGAGAGAGAGAGAAAGATAGAAACATCCATGATGAGAGGGAATCATTGATCGGCTGCCTCCTGCACGCCCCCTCCTGGGGATCAAGCCTGCAACCCAGGCCTGTGGCCTTGACCGGAATCGAACCCGGCACCTTTCCGTCTATAGACCAGTGCTCTATCCACTGAGCCAAACCGGCCAGGGCTTGTTAAACTATTTTTCAATGTTTAAGAGACGCTGGCCTTCGGGAGGTAAGAGAGGAGCTTCGGCGCTTCCTATCTCGTGCAAAAATTCCGGCTGTGATTTCTGAGTTGAAATCCCTTTACTGGTCGTCAGGGGGCGAGGCTGACATTTGGCCTGAGGGGCTCCAATCCCTGACCTGGCTCTTCACTGGGGGGACTGCGGCTCTTCACTGGGGGGACTGCTGGTGCTGGGCTCTTCCCGCTTCTGCCACATTCTGTTCTCACCCAGTGTGTTCCCTGAGGCGACAGGCCTCCCCACCGCCCTCCTCCCTTCCTTCCCAGTCCTCCCAGCTTTGCTGGCTCATCCGACTTCCCATCAACACTCTCCTCAAGGCACCTGGGCTTTTTCCATCCTGCGCCTCAGAACTCCTGCGGCCCCCACCTGCGCCCCAATCCTAAAGCCATGTCCACATTTTTTTAAAATCCTCACCTGAGGATATGTTTCCCCATTGATTTTTAGAGAGAATGGCAGCAAGGGAGGGGGTGGAGAGAGAGAGAGAGAAAGACAGAGCGAGAGAGAGAGAGAGAGAGAGAGAGAGAGAGAGAGAGAGAGAGAGAAGCACAGATTGAGAGATACACATCCATGGGTTGCCTCCTGCACAGGGATCGAACCTGCAACCCAGGTATGCGTCCTTGACCAGGAATCGAACCCATGACCCTTTGGTTGCGGGCCGACACTCTAACCACTGAGCAACACCACCCAGGGCGTGCCCACATGCTTAGCTACTTGTTACGGCAGCACCCCGTTTCCGGGAACTACAATCTGTCCTGGTCTAGAGCCACCATAACAGAATATGACAGACGGGGTGACTCAAACCACAGAAATGGATTGTCTCACGGTTCTGGGGGCTGGAAGTTCGAGCTCAAGGTGTCTGAGGGTTGGTCTGTTCTGCGGCCGCGAGGGAGGAGCCGTTCAGGCTCATGAATGCCGCCTTCTCCCCGACTCGCCTCACCTCACCCTCGTCTGGACGCGTCTATGACCTCATCTCCTTGGCGTGCAGGGACACGAGGTACCCTGGTGACCTGGTTTTAATGTGATTACTTCTGTAAAAACCCCCATCTCCAAGAAAGGTCACATTCCATCCTGGCCGGGTAGCGCAGTTGGTTAGAGCTGTGGTTGGCAAACTGCGGCTCGCGAACCACATGTGGCTCTCTGGCCCCTTGAGTGTGGCTCTTCCTAAGCCTTAGGAGGACCCTAATTAAGTTAATAACAATGTACCTACCTATATAGTTTAAGTTTAAAAAATTTGGCTCTCAAAAGAAATTTCAATCGTACTGTTGCTATTTGGCTCTGTTGACTAATGAGTTTGCCGACCACTGGTTAGAGCATTGTCCACATACACAAAGGTTGAGGGTTCAATCCCTGGTCAGGGCACACACAAGAATCAACCAATGCCCTGGCTGGTGTGGCTCAGTGGATAGAGCGTCGGCCTGCGGACTGAAGGGTCCTGGGTTCGATTCCATTCAAGGGCACATGCCTGAGTTTCGGGCTCGGTCCCCAGGAGGGGGTGTGCAGGAGGCAGCTGATCAATGATTCTCTCTCATCATTGATGTTTCAATCTTTCTCTCCCTCTTCCTTCCTCTCTGAAGTCAATAAAAATAAAAAAATAAATCAACCAATGAATGCATAAATAAGTGGAACAACAAATCTCTCTCTTTCTCTTTCTCTCCCTTCCTCTCTCTAAAGTCAATAAATAAAAATAATTTAAAAACAAACAGCCTAACTGGCCTGGCTCAGTGGTTGAGCATCAACCTATGAACCAGGAGGTCACGGTTCGATTCCCGGTCAGGGCACATGCCCAGGTTTTGGGCTCGATCCCCAGTGTGGGGCGTGCAGGAGGCAGCCGATCGATGATTCTCTCTCATCATTGATGTTTCAATCTCTCTCTCTCCCTCTCCCCTCCTCTCTGAGATCAATAAATATTTTAAAAAACAAACAAACAAATAAGGTCACATTCCGAGGTCCAGGGGGTGAGGACCCCAACACATACAACTGGAAAGGACACATTCCACCCCCAGCAGTGTTTGTGTTCTTGGTTTAGAATTTCCCATCACTCCCTGTGGGCCCATGGACACCTGGCTTCGGGGCAGACAAGTAGCGTGTAGCACAGTGATGGCGACCTTTGAGCTCGGCCTGTCAGCATTTTGAAAAACCCAAACTTAACTCTGTGTCACATATAGAAGTTTTTTGATATTTGCAACCATAGTCAAACAAAGATCTATATTTTTGATATTTATCTACACTAATAAAAGAGGAAAATGGTAATTGGCATACGACGCTACCCTTTTCATTGGCTAATCAGGGCTATATGCAAATTAACTGCCAACTAAGATTGGCAGTTAACTGCCAACAAGATGGCGGTTAATTTGCATATGTAGGCACAATGCAGGGAGGCAAAAGGGAAAGCAGGAAGAAGCCCCCTGCCACTGACAGTGATCGGAAACCCAGGGGGGAGCTAAGAGCTGGGGGGTGGGGCCGCCTTTGCCCTGCCCCCCAGCCATGATCAGAGAATCAGGCGCCTTTGCCGCCCTGGCCAGTGATAGCAGGAAGTAGGGGTGGAGCCAGCGATGGGAGCTGGGCACGGTCGAAGCTGGCAGTCCCAGGAGCTAGGGGTCCCTTGCCTGGGCCTAAAGCGGAGCCCATGATCGCGGGGCTGCTGCAGCTGCGGGTCCCCGCTGCCCGGGCCGGACGCCTCAGCCAGAGGCCTTAGGCCTGGGCAGGGGCGGAGCCTGCAACCGCAGGGAGCTGGGAGTCCCTGCCCAGGCCTGACACCTCTGCCGGAGGCCTCAGGCCTGGTCAAGGGGCTGATCTGGTGATTGGTGATCGGAGGGTGATGAGGGTCAACTCCTCTGGCCGAGGCATCAGGCCTGGGCGGGGGGCGGAGCCGGGGATTGGGTGGATATGATGGTCCCCTTGCCCAGGCCTGAAGCCTGGGTCAGAGGCGTCAGGCTTGGGCGGGGGATGGAGCAAGCGATCAGAGGGAGATGGGAGTCCCCTGCCCAGGCATGATCCCTGGGCCAGAGGCCTGAGGCCTGGGGGGGGGCCAGAGCCAGTGATCAGGGGGAGATGGGGGTCCCCTGTCCAAGCCTGACACCTCTGGCGGAGGCGTCAGGCCTGGGCAAGGGGCCGATCAAGTGATCGGAGGGTGATGGGGGTCTACGCCTCTGGCTGAGGCATCAGGCCTGGGCAAGGGGCAGAGCCAGCAATCGGAGGGGTCTGGGGGTCCCCTGCCCAGGCCTGATGCCTGGGCCAGAGGCATCAGGCCTGGGCTGGGGGCAGAACCAGTGATGGGGGGAAATGAGGGTCCCCTGCGATTGGAGGGTGATGGGGGTCAACGCCTGAGGGCTCCCAGTATGTGAGAGGGGGCAGGCTGGGCTGAGGGACACTCCCCCCGACACACACACCCAGTGCACGATTTTCGTGCACCGGGCCCCTAGTTTTATATATTTAAATGCCATTGAACAAAGAAAAATCAACCCAAAAAAATGAGCTCAGAGGTGACACGCGTGTCATAGGTTCGCCATCGCTGGTGTCGCGTGTTTCTGGGGGGGCAGAAGCATGACTTTGCCCTGCCCCAGATGCGCCCATCCCACCACAAACGGACTCCCATTCAGAGCTGTTACAGTTCCAAACCTTTAATCCCAAATCAGACCACAGTGAGGTCAGACCCAGGCATTCTCCGACCCCCCACCCCCCGCCCCCGCCACTCCCCCTACCCTACCCCACATCTCCAAAGGTTGGATTAGTCAGAAGAAGGCTCCCCCACAAGTGAATGCATCCAGATCGCAGACATGAACAGGGCCCGCTCCCTCCCCACACCCCCTGACCTCATCTCCCCCCTCCCGTCCCCAGTTACCCCATCAGGTCCCCACCAACCACCACTGGGGACCCTCGTTTGCAAAAAGCCTCTCCCCACCCCACCCCCAAGCGGCCCAGAATTCAGCCACCGAGGAACACATATGTACAGAGGAAAAGGTGAGGGCGCGAGAGACGGGTCTGTGCAGACAGCCTGGACCCCCGGAGCAAGGCGGACAGTGTCTCCGGGACTTGGGGCGAAAGATGCTGAGGGGCCCTGGCCGGTGTGGCTCAGCGGATAGAGCATCAGCCCGAGGACCGCAGGGTCCGGGGTTCGATTCAGGTCGAGGGCATGTCCCTCGGTTGCAGGCTCCTCCCCGGCCCGGGGCCCCGGCCGGGGTGCATGCAGGAGGCAACCCATCGACGTGTGTCTCTCACACATCGATGTTTCTCTCCGCCTCTCCCTCTCCCTTCCACTCTCTCTAGGGGTCAGTGGAGAAGTGTCCTCGGGTGAGGATTAACAACAACAATAAGATTCTGAGGGGACAGAGGACCAAGGAGTGGTTGCAAGGAGCTTCGAGAAAGTGCAGGGGTGCCTCTAGGGGGCCCTGGGCCCCTGCTTGGGACAGAGTGAGCCCCAGGGCCAGGGCGGCAGGGTGAGCAGGAGGAAGCAGCTGCCCCCCAGCAGCAGGACCAGGCTGGCCCCCACGGCGCAGCCCAGAGACCAGGAGTACTCGTAGGTCAGGGCCGGGGCCGGGGGCGGCTCGGGGCTGACCCTCTGGATCAGGGCTCGGACGGAATGCCGGAACACCTCCAGGCTGACCAGGAGCAGCAGGCCTGCGGGGAGAGGAGAGAAGGGGTGCTCAGGCGCTGGGGAACCCCCAACTTCGGTCTCAATAGCTCCTCAATGCACCCCATCCCAGGCTCCTCAAACAAGAAACCTGAGAGACACATCCCCCCCCAAGCACCCTCTCATTCATTCATTCATTCATTCATTCAACAACCACATACTAAGCACCTATTACATAGCAGATGCAATTTTGGAAGCTGGAGAGAAAGAAGGAAGAGTAAGTGTGAGAAGCACGAAGTGGAGCAAGCGGTGGGTGCCAGGGGCCGGGGAGGGGAGTGGGAGTCGGTTTTTAAGGGGACAGGGCTTCAGCTGGGGAAGATTGAAAGGTTCTGGAGTGACCCGGGCTGGGTGGCTCAGTGGACTACAGCGTCATCCTGATACACCATTCGGGTTCAATCCCCAGTCAGGGCACATACAAGAATCAACCAATGGCCCTAGCTGGTTGAGCACTGGATAAAGCGTCAGCCTGCAGATTGAAGGGTCCCGGGTTCGATTCCGGTCAAGGGCACACGCCTGGGTTGAAGGCTCAATCCGCTGTAGGGGGCATGCTGGAGGCAGCTGACCACTGATTGTCTCTCATCATTGATGTTTCTCTCTCTCTCTCTCCCTCTCCTTCCTTCTCTGAAATCAATAAAAATATATTTTGAAAAAAGAATCAACCTATGAATGCATAAATACACGGAACAACAAATCTCAATCTTTCTCTCTCTCTTTCCTCATCAGTCACACCCCAGTAAAGTTGAAAAAAACAGCGATGGTCACCCTAGCTGGTTTGGCTCAGTGGCTAGAGCGTCAGCTTGCTGACCGAAGGGTCCAGGGTTCAATTCCGGTCAAGGGCACATACCTCGGTTGCAGGCTCCTCCCTGGCCCGGGGCCCTGGTTGGGGCTCGTGCAGGAGGCAACCAATCAATGTGTTTCTCTCCCATCCATGTTTCTCTCTGCCTTTCCCTCTCGCTCCCACTCTCTCTAAAAATCAGTGGGAAAATATCCTCGGGTGAGGATAAAAAAAAGAAAAGAAACAGTGATGGTGAAATGAAAAGAAAAGAAATGAAATGAAAATGAAAAATGAAAAGAAAGGCAGCCAAGTTGTAATGCAATTTGATTTTAAAAAGAAGTGGGCGGGGGTGGGCGGGCTGACCGGTTTGGCTCAGTGGATAGAGCATCGACCTGTGGACTGAAGGGTCCCAGGTTCGATTCCGGTCAAGGGCATGTACCTGGGTTGCGGGCATATCCCTAGGCGGGGGCGTGCAGGAGGCAGCTGATCGATGTTTCTCTCTCATCAATGTTTCTGAGTCTCTATCCCTTTCCCTTCCTCTCTGTGAAAAATCAATAAAATATATATTTTTTTTTTAAAAAGAAGTGGGGGGGGGGCGAGGAACAAGACAGACCAAGACCCTGCAAGACCCTGACCTCATGGGGCTTAGATTCTATGGGAGGAGGCGGGTAGTAAGCAATGCTTGCAGGAGACAATGAGGAAGTCAGTACAGAATGCAGCAGGCAGGTGTGATGGGCACAGTGACAGGGTGACCGAAACCCAGCTTCCGCCAAGGGCAGCCCTCCATTACCAGCTGCCCCCTGCACGCTCCTGACGGGGGATCCGGCCTGCAACCCAGGCATGTGCCCTGACCAGGGATCGAACCACCAACCTCCCAGTGCACGGGCCAACAGCCACCCAACCGAGCCACGCCAGCCAGGGCGAGAGACAGAATGTTTAACTGATGAGGGCTTTGACGGGAGTTCACCCGACCTTTAAATACCGGCCCAGAGAAATCTCTACGCACTGCCCGCCGGGCAGAGCACGTCGCGGGCCCTCCTGGCCTGCCGGCGGCCGGGTTACAACCTCCAAAGTAAACACATGAGAAGACAAGATAATTTCAGACAGTGAGGCATGCTGGGAAGGAGGTAAAGACAGGGTGATGGGAAGGGGAGTGACACCCCGACACCCCGGGTGGAGCAGGGACTTTAAATAGTGTCCTCGGGAAAAGGCATTGCAGCTGAGACGCGAATGAAGGATGACTGGAAGCCGGCCGCGCACGAGGGGCGGCTGGGGCAAAGGCCGTGGTGGGATGGTGGGATGGAGTAGAGTGAGGAGTTTGAGGAAAAGAGAGAAGGTCAGTGTGACCAGAACAAAGAGAGTGGGGAGGAGGAGGGTGGTGGGCAATGGGCGTGCCGAGGCGGGCAGGGGTCAGATCACTTAGGACCATCTTTTTTTAAAAAAATATATTTGTATGATTTCAGAGAGGAAGGGAGAGGGAGAGAGAGAGAGAGAAACATCAATGATGAGAGAGAATCACTGACCGGCTGCCTCCTGCACGCCCCCCACTGGGGATCCAGCCCACAACCCAGGCATGTGCCCTTGCCTGGAATCGAACCCAGGATCCTTCAGTCTGCAGGCTGATGCTCTATCCACTGAGTCAACCTGGCCAGGGCCACTTAGGACCATCAGATGGTCATCCATGGTCATGGATCCCAGCCGCCTCCCCTCTCAGATCCTGGAGCCTGGCCCCAACCTCAGCCCCTGGTCCTCCGTCCTCTTTGTCCCCTGCTTCTCCCAGTTTCCCCCATGTTTGTTTATTTTAAAATATATTTTTATTGATTTCAGAGAGGAAGGGAGAGGGAGAGAGAGAAACATCAATGATGAGAGAGAATCACTGACCGGCTGCCTCCTGCACGCCCCCCACTGGGGATCAAGCCCACAACCTAGGCATGTGCCCTTGCCTGGAATCGAACCCAGGATCCTTCAGTCTGCAGGCTGATGCTCTATCCACTGAGCCACACCAGCCAGGGCTCCCCCATGGTTTTTAATCAGGGGCCTGGGGCATGCAGCCTGGAGTCTGTGCACCATGGTTCAGTGACCCCCTGAGCCCTTCCCGGCCCCACGCAGCTCAGCATGAGGGCATTGAAGGTGGAAAAGCATCTGGACGAAGAGGAGACACAGTCCAGTCCCCTTCACGCCTCTGCAAGTTCCTGCATCATTCATTCATTCGACAGATCTCCACTGAGCTCTCGTCGTCAAATATATATACAGGGGACTAACAGAGGCTTCCACCCGGAAGGAGAGATGGACGATAGCCCGGTGAATGTATTGTGGTGGGCTGAGCCGCATCCTATATTGGGTGGGGGGGAGGGGAGCTTTAAAAAAATGAGTTAAAATGAGGTCATTCGAGTGGGCTCCGATCCAGTGTGGCTGCTGCCTTCACAAGGAGAGAGTAGGACACAGACAGGCACAGAGGGACGACCACGTGAGGACACGGGGAGCAAAGGGCCATCTGCAGGCTGAGGAGAGAGAGGCCTCAGGAGGGCCCAGCCCTGCTGACCCCGGGAACCTGGACTTCCAGCCCCCAGGATGGAGAGCAAATACATTCCTGTGGTCAAGCCACCGGTCCGTGGTGCGCTGCCGTGGCAGCCCTCACAAGCCAATGCCGAACTCGTGGCCTTTCCATCCACATTCGCAAACGCTTGCCCAGTGAGGACCACATTTCACAAGGTGCAGCATTTCTTCGGACCCTCAACTCCAAGAAGGCGACAGTCCTTGCAGACCCCAAGGTCCCAATCTCTTTTTTTTAATTATTAAATTTATTGGGGTGACATCGGTTAACAGGATCATACAGGTTTCAGGTGTGGGTTTCTATGTTACCAGACCTGTATATTGCTCTGTGTGCCACCACCCAAAGTCAAGTCATCTTCCCTCGCCATATGTTAGTCCCCCTTCACAGCCCCACGCACAAGAGAGCTCGGAGACCCTCCAATTCCCAGCCAACAACGGGGCTTAGAGCTCATTTCTGAGCCTACCACTAGCCCTTGTGCCTCCCAGCATGCAACAGTGCTTGGAGACCCCTCAGTCTCCCAGCATGCAACAGTGCTTGGAGACCTCTCAACTTCCCAAAATACAACAGTGCTTGGAGATCCTACCTGCCAGCATGCACAGTTCTTGTAGACCATAGCTCCCAGCATGCAATGGGGTTTAGAGATCCCACCTCCCAGCATGCAATGGGGTTTAGAGATCCCGCCTCCCAGCATGCAATGGGGTTTAGAGCTCATTTCTGAGCCTACCACTAGCCCTTGTGCCTCCCAGCATGCAACAGTGCTTGGAGACCTCTCAACTTCCCAAAATACAACAGTGCTTGGGGACCCTGCCTCCCAGCGTTCAACAGTTCTTGGAGATCTTACCTCCCATTGTGCAACCCAGCATGCAACTGTCCTTAGAGATCCCACCTCCCATTGTGCAACAGTGCTTGGAGATCCTAACCTGCCAGCATGCACAGTTCTTGAAGACCATACCTCCCAGCATGCAACGGGGCTTAGAGATCCCACCTCCCAGTATGCAATGGGGTTTAGAGATCCCGCCTCCCAGCATGCAATGGGGTTTAGAGATCCCACCTCCCAGCAGGCAACAGTGGTTGGGGAATCCCACCTCCCAGCAGGCAACAGTGCTTGGAGATCCTACCTGCCAGCATGCACAATTCTTGTAGACCATACCTCCCAGCATGCAACGGGGCTTAGAGATGCCACCTCCCAGTATGCAGTGGGATTTAGAGATCCCACCTCCCAGCATGCAATGGGGTTTAGAGATTCACACCTCCCAGCATGCAATGGGGTTTAGAGATCCCACCTCCCAGCATGCAATGGGTTTAGAGAGCCCACCTCCCTGCATGCAATGGGTTTAGAGATCCCACCTCCCTGCATGCAATGGGGTTTAGAGATTCCACCTCCCAGCATGCAACAGGGCTTAGAGATCCCACCTCCGGGCAGGCAACAGTGCTTGGGGATCCCACCCCACAGCCTGCCAGGTCCTCAGTCTCCAGGCTCGCGCGCGGCCCTCACCTGAGAGGCCAAAGCAGATGGCTCCCACGCGGACCAGGAACTCTGCGCCTTTGCTGAGCACCATGATGATGCAGAGGCACCCCAGAGCCATGACCGTCAAGCCGAGAACCGCTATCACCGCGGCCGCCAGGTTCATCTCTGTGCAGGGGGAGGGGAGAAGGGAAGAGCATGGGGTGCAGGGAGCGGGCGAGCTCCCCCACAGGGAGCCAGAGCCAGGGAAGTGGGAGAGTCGGGGCTAGCGGAGCATGTCCCAGTAGAAGCCCACACAATGGTTGACGTATACTGTTGAGGGATCTAAGACCCGGGCAGGACCTCAAGTCACACAGCAGAGAGGGGACAGAGCCCGGACTTGAAGGAATGGAATGACCAGTGATTACTTGGGGTCTGGTCGCCGCCTGTTTACAGGTGAGGAGACTGAGGCAGTGGGCGCGTGGGTGACCATGGAGGGGTATGTTACAGTGGCCACTTCCTGGATGGAAGGTGCTGGTGAAGTCACAGAACCGCTCAGCCTCTCTTTTCTCCTCTAGAAAAGCAGGATCCAATTCCTTATTGGGCCCGGCCTGCGTAGCTCAGTGGTTGAGCGTCGATCTATGAACCAGGAGGTCACGGTTCAATTCCCGGTCAGGGCACATGCCCAAGCTGGGGGCTCCATCCCCAGTGGGGGGCGTGCAGGAGGCAGTCAATCAGTGATTCTCTCTCATCATCGATCTCTCTCTCTCTTCCTTCCTCTCTGAAATATAATAAAAATATATTTTAAAAAAACAAAAACAGCCCTAGCCAGTTTGGCTCAGTGGATAGAGCATTGGCCTGCAGACCAAAGGGTCCCGGGTTTGATTCTGATTAAGGGCACATGCCTGGGTTGCCGGCTTGATCCCCAGTGGGGGGCGTGCAAGAGGCAGCCAATCAATGATTCTCTCTCATCATTGATGTTCTATCTCCCTCTCCCTCTCCCTCCCTCTCTGACATCAATAAAAATACATATTTTTTTAAAAATATATTTTATTGATTTTTTACAGAGAGGAAGGGAGAGAGATAGAGAGTTAGAAGTATCAATGAGAGAGAAACATCGATTAGCTGCCTCCTGCACATCTCCCACTGGGGATGTGCCCGCAACCCAGGTACATGCCCTTGACCGGAATCGAACCTGGGACCCTTGAGTCCGCAGGCCGACGCTCTATCCACTGAGCCAAACCGGTTTTGGCAATACATATTTTTAAAAAGTGGAAAAAATATCCTGGGGTGAGGATTAACAACAACAACGTGAATTTCCCAATCACACCTGCCACCCTCAGGTGCTCAGCAGCCGCCTGGGGCCGGAGGCTGCCGCACTGGGCAGCACAGACACAGGACACTTCCATTCGCACAGAATGTTCTGGGGGAGAAGCTGCCTCTGCCTCTCGGCTCCCGGGGAAAATAAATTTAACCACTCACGCACATCCGTTTCCTCAGCTGGGAGACATAGATAAACCCCCGCCTGCAGAGTAGGCCAGGATGGGGCGCCTATAAATGGAGCGCCCAGCACCATGTCTAGCACATGGTAGATGCACATTTGTAAGATGGTAAAGTACCACGCACAGCCCTAGCCGGTTTGGCTCAGTGGATAGAGCGTCCGCCTGTGGACTGAAGGGTCCCGGGTTCGATTCTGGTCAAGGGCACATGGCTGGGTTGCAGGCTCGATCCCCAGTCGGGGGCGTGCAGGAGGCAGCCGATCCATGATTCTCATCATTGATGTTTCTCTCTCTCCCTCTCCCTTCCTGTCTGAAATCAATAAAAATATATTGGGGGGGAGGGGGAAATAAAGTACCATGCACAGAGAGGGACTGTGACTTGCCCAGAGTTGCACAGCATGTGGCAAAGGCAGAGCCAGGGTAGGAGCGTCGGGAACAGGGCCCTGCAGAACCATGACCCTCCTGCAGCCTCTCCCCCGCAAAGTGGGACCTCCCCGGGACATAGGAGCTGAGCCCCAGCCTGCCGAGAACCCCTCCAACACGGTCAGCATATCCCCACCCCCCACCCCCCACCGCGGGGTGACAGGCTCTCACCTTTCTTTGTGGTTCTCTGGAAGATGTGAGCGTTCTCCCCCGTGGTGAAGAATTTAAAGTAGGTGCAGTTGGTTTCTGTGGGAGCAAGGGAGAGAGAGAAATAAGGGAGGTGATGCCAGGGGGGACCCTAGTGTAAGTTCAGGACTGGATAGTAAACCTTGCTCACAGTAGCTTGAGAATATGACCTGAGCATCCTCGATAAAAATATGACAGAAGAGCCCTAGCCAGTGTGGTTCAGTGGATAGAGTGTCGACCTGTGGACTGAAGGGTCCTGGGTTCGATTCCGGTCAAGGGCACATGCCCGGGTTGTGGGCTCCATCCCCAGTAAGGGGCGTGCACGAGGCAGCTGATCAATGATTCTCATCACTGATGTTTCTATCTCCCTCTCCTTTTCCTTTCCTCTCTGAAATGAATAAAAATATATATTTTTAAAAATATGACAGAAGAGAAAAATGATGCTCAGCAAAAGCCACCTGTTGTCACACAGCTTATCCAGAGCTGGGATTCCAATAAGGAGCTTTTTAAAAATTGATGAGAGAGAGAGGGAGAGGGAGAGAGGGAGAGAGAGAAACATCGATATGTTGTTCCACTTATTTATGCGTTCATTGGTTGATTCTTGTATGTGTCTTGACTGGGGATCAAACCCACACCCTTGGTGTATTGGGACAATGCTCTAACCAACTGAGCCACCCGGCCAGCATAGCTTTTTTTATTATTATTGATTTTTTATTACAGAGAGGAAGAGAGAGGGATAGAGAGTTAGGAACATTGCTGAGAGAAACATCGATCAGCTGCCTCCTGCACACCCGGTACTGGGGATGTGCCCGCAACCAAGGCACATGCCCTTGACTGGAATTGAACCTGGGACCCTTCAGTCCGCAGGCCAACGCTCTATCCACTGAGCCACACCGGTCAGGGCTCGGCCAGCATAGCGTTTATGTGTATGGGAAACCAGCACAGTGCGTGACTGGCTCTACTGCGGTGTTCGGGCACCGAACCTACGCTCTCTTCGAGGTGTGCCTGTGCCAGTCTTTCTGGAAGGCAGACTCTGACAGACTTCATGGAATGAAGGACAGTTATGCCCTATCACCACCTGTTTTACTTCTGGGGATACATACAGACAAAAACCATATGCAGGGACGTATATGTTTACAATCACAGGAAGTCCAAAGACTAACAGAAAGCAGCCTACAGCCCTGACCGGTTTGGCTCGGTGGATAGAGCGTCGGCCTGCGGACTGAAGGGTCCCAGGTTCGATTCTGGTCAAGGGCATGTACCTTGGTTGCAGGCACATCCCCAGTGGGGGGTGTGCAGGAGGCAGCTGATCGATGTTTCTCTCTCATCGATGTTTCTAACTCTCTATTCCTCTCCCTTCCTCTCTGTAAAAAAGTCAATAAAATATATATATTTTTTTAGCCCTAGCTGGTTTGGCTCAGTGGATAGAGCGTCGGCCTGCGGACTCAAGGGTCCCAGGTTTGATTCCAGTCAAGGGCATGTACCTTGGTTGCGGGCAGGTACCCAGTGGGGTGTGCAGGAGGCAGCTGATCGATGTTTCTTTCTCATTGATGTTTCTGACTCTCTATCCCTATCCCTTCTTCTCTATAAAAAATCAATAAAATATATAAAAAATATTTTTTAAAAAAAAAAAAAAGAAGAAAAAGGAAAGCAACCTACAGAGATCTGAGAAATAAAAATAAAAAACAGGACCCTGGCCAGCTAGCTCAGTTGGTCAGAGCATCGTCCTGATTCGCCAAGGTTGCAGGTTTGATTCTAGGTCAAGGCACACACACGAATCAACCAATGAATGCATCAATATGTGGAACAACAAATCTCTCTCTCTTTCCTTTCTCTCTCTCTCTCTCAAAATCAATCAATATATTTTTTTAAAGAAAACACATTAAGAGCTGAGTCAGAAAGAAATGAAATAAAAGAATCATAATGTTAAGTAGAGCACAAGAAGGCTCTTGCAAAGGCTGATAATGGCTTCGTGACAAACCCCGGAGCGCATGAGTCATCCAGCTCTGCGGACTGGAGGTCCCAAACCCTCAACTTGAAAAGCAAACAAAAACCCGCTTTCCGAACCGCGCTTTAAAGCCGGAACTTCCGGCAGAATTCACTACTCCAACTTTCTTATTCTACAGGCGGGGAAACTGAGGCACGGGAAGGGAGGGGAGAGGTAGAGACTAGGGGGGCGGGGCAGAGTCAGGGGCCTGGCAGACGGGGGAAATGGGAAGAAGGAACCTTCCAGACCGAAGGGGGGTGTGGAGGTGATACAAGCAGGAGATGCTTACGGAGCACCGGGCTCTGTTCTAGGTTCTCCACATGCACCCCGGGAGTAGTTATCATCGCCCCCATTCTACAGAAGAGAAAAGCGAGGAGGAGAGGTAAACTGAGTCAGGTGAGGTGGGGCGCTCCACCTGGTGGCCTGAGGGAAGGAGGGGGCGTGAGATGTCCATTTAGACCAGTGATGGCGAACCTTTTGAGCTCGGCGTGTCAGCATTTTGAAAAACCCTAACTTCACTCTGGTGCCGTGTCACATATAGAAAAAAATTTTTTAAATATATTTTATTGATTTTTTACAGAGAGGAAGGGAGAGAGATAGAGAGTTAGAAACATCGATGAGAGAGAAACATCGATCAGCTGCCTCCTGCACATCCCCCACTGGGGATGTGCCCACAACCCAGGTACATGCCCTTGACAGGAATCGAACCTGGGACCTTTCAGTCCGCGGGCCGACGCTCTATCCACTGAGCCAAACCGGTTTCGGCCATATAGAAATTTTTGATATTTGCAGCCATAGTAAAACAAAGACTTATATTTTTGATATTTATTTCATATATTTAAATGCCATTTAACAAAGAAAAATCAACCAAAAAAATGAGTTCGCGTGTCACCTCTGACATGCGTGTCATGGGTTCGCCATCACTGATTTAGACCCCATTGTCGCAGTCAATGGGGGCACTGGCCCACACCCATGAGGGGACTGGGCCGTCCCATCTAGCCGGCGTGGTACCTTGTACTGGGACAGGGTGAGATGTCTGGCATCCCATTCATTAACAGTCTAGGACAGCGGTTCTCAACCTGTGGGTCGCGACCCCTTTGGGGGTCAAACGACCCTTTCACAGGGGTCGCCTAAGGCCCTCGGAAAACACATATATAATTCCATATTGTTTTCGTGATTCATCACTACGCTTTAATTATGTTCAATTTGTAACAATGAAAAGCCATCCTGCATATCAGATATTTACATGACGATTCATCACAGTAGCAAAATTACAGTGATGAGGTAGCAACGCAAATAATTTTATGGTTGGGGGCCCCCACAACATGAGGAACTGTATTAAAGGGTCGCGGCATGAGGAAGGTTGAGAACCACTGCTCTAGGACATCTTGTCTCTGACCCCAAAGGATATGGCACATCCCATTTGGAAAATAAAATCAATAAATTTTTTTAAAAAAATTGTTTTGGAGAAAGAGAGCTGTGCCTAGCCGGTGTGGCTCAGTGGTTGAATCAGGAAGTCACGGCTTGATTCCTGGCCAGGGCACAGGCCCGGGTTGCAGGCTCGATCCCCAGTAGGGGGTCTGCAGGAGGCAGCCCACCAATGATGCTCTCTCATCATTGATGTTTCTCTCTCTGTCCCTCTCCCTTCCTCAGTGGATAGAGCGTTGGCCTGCGGACTGTACCCCCATGTACCTCCATTTTATAATAAAATATGTATATGTATTTTTGAAAGATAAGCATTGCTATAAAAATCAACACAGAGGAACCCCATGATATGCAGTAGGGGGGAGGACATCTCCTCAGGGCAGCGAAGGTAACATTTCCTGGGAAGCGGGTGTGGGGGGGGGGGAGGGGGGGCGGGGTGTCTGGGGGGCAGGGGGATGTGAGGTGAGAGGTCCATTTGGTGGAACCAGTAGTGGGAACAGGCAAGATGCTACTTGGGTCAAGGCTGTCCGCTTCCCAGGGCCCGCCGGGTGGGGGTGCAGCTGCCTGGGAGTGGGACGAGCAAGCTGACACCAGGAACCCGGTCTCTCTCGGGGCACAGGCTGTGTGTGGGCACGTGCACAGGGCACAGGCTGTCCCCGGGTGTGGGTGTTTCTGGGGAACGCAGGCTGCTGAGGGCGCCAGCTGTGTGCGGAGTCACGGGCTGGGTGTCGGGCCCGGCCACGTGTGGAGGCACAGGTTCCGGAGGCTCCCTGGGGGGACAGGTGTCTGGGATCACGGTCTGTCCCGGGCGGGCTTTGGAAGTCACAGCATGTTCTGGGGCACGGGGGGGAACTGGGGGTACGGGCTGGTCTGGGGGTACAGGGTGGCCTGAAGGAACAGGTGGGTCTGGGGGTACAGGCTGATCTGGGGTACAGGCTGGTCTGGGGGTACAGGCTGGTCTAGGGGTGGGGTACAGACTGGTCTAGGGGTACAGGTTGGTCTGGGGGTATAGGGTGGCCTGAAGGAACAGGTGGGTCTGGGGGTACAGGCTGGTCTGGAGGTACAGGCTGGTCTGGGGGTACAGGGTGGCCTGAAGGAACAGGTGGGTCTGGGGGTACAGGCTGGAAAGGAGAGACAGGCTGGTCTAAGGATACATGGTGGTCTAGGGGTACAGACTGGTCTGGAGGTACATGGTGGTCTAGGGGTACAGGCTGGTCTGGGGGTACAGGCTGGCCTGAGGGTACAGGCTGGCCTGGGGGAACAGGTGGGTCGGGGTACAGGTGGTCTAGGCCCTAGACTCTAGGGGAACAGGATGATTTAGGGCTACAGGCTGGCCTGGGGCACAAGCTAGTCTAGGGGTGCAGACTGTTATGGGGGTACAGGCTGCCCTGGGGCACAAGCTACCTGGGGTACAGACTTTCTCTCTCTACAAGGTTTGCGCGTGGAGCAAAGGCCCTTGGGGAGCGCGGGGTGGTGCAGGCTCCCTCCCCGGGGCTCAGCTCTCTCTGGGGCACCGTTTCCTCCCGCCCCCCTCCCTCCCGCCGTCTGGGGGGCCCCCTCCCCCGCGCCCTGGGCGCCTCACCTCCGGGCAGCTGGGCGGGGCCGCAGGTCCGCCGGCCCGCGGGCACGTCCTCCTGCCACAGGCGCTTGACGCACACCTTCCAGAGCCCCAGGTAGGCGGCGTCGCACACGGCGCTGTCGTTGGCCTTGGCGGTGTTGAGCTCCACCCAGAACTCGGTGCCCACGGCCAGCACGGCCAGCGTGGCGCCCACGGCCGTGAGCAGCAGCACCAGCTTGACCTTGCCCTCGCGCTCCGGCGACAGCCCCGGCGGCTGCCCCGCGCCCCGCCTGGCGGCCGCGCCCCGCCGCCGGTCCTCCTCTTGCATCAGGAAGTTGGACCACATCATCATCCCGGCGGCGGGCCGGGCCGGGCCGGGCTCGCGGGGAAAGGCTGGGCCGGGCGGGCCGGGCCGGGCGGGCTGGGGCGGGGCTGGGGCTCCGGGTGGGGGTGGAGGTTGGGGGGGAGCCCTGGGGTCTCGCAGGCGCTGGGGGGGCTGTTACCACGGGACGATACAACAAGGAATCGCTGAGTCTCCCCGGAAGCTCACATGGGGGTGCCTTTGCGTCTCAGAAGAGAAAAAAACAAGACCCCCCCCCACCCCACCCCCTACACACACACACACACCCTGGGGAGCCCTCCGAGAGCAGGGAAGGGCCTGCGTTGCCACAGAAACTCAGCAGAGACGTGGACCCGGAGCAAAATCGAGGCGCCCAGAAGGGGGCCCGGGGGCTCTGGGGGCAGGAGGACTCCGAGGGGCTGCTCCGCGCGCCCCCTCCCTCGGCTCAGATTTCGGGGTGCGCAGGAGAGGACGCCGAGCTCTCCGTGCGCATGCAAGGAGGCGCCTCTTGGCTTCTTTTCGGCTCGGAGTCTGGGGAGGGAGGAGTCGGGTCGCCTCTGGAGGGTTTAGGGGGGCAGGTCAGCCCCGCTTCTGCGTCTCGGGGAGGCCGTGGGACCCCCCCAACATTCACACAAGGGGGATCCACAGAGTCCTGGCTGGGGTTCAGAAAAGAGGGGGGGGGACCTGCTGGAATCAGAGGACAGACTCCATCCGAGGTCTGCACGGGGGCGGAGGGCTCCCCAAGGGGCTCAGAGTCGGGGGGGCCTGGGGTCCCCACGGGGGGGGGCTCAGATCGAGGGGTGGCGCCCCGCGCTGCAGCTCAGCAAACGGGGACAGACGCTCCCCGCGGTGGAAGGAAGGACAGCGGGGCCCGGAAGGCACTCGGCGTCCCCTCCGGCTCGCCGGGCTCCCCTCCCCCGGGCTCCCAGGGCCTGCCGGGCCGGGAAGGCTCCAGGCTCCGCTCCAGGCCGGGCGCCTCCCGCAGGCCGCCCTCCCCCGGCTCCCGGGCAGGGACCCCGCTCGCCCTCCTGCCTGGGCGCCGCCCCAGCTCCGCGATCCTCCGCACCGCGCGCTCCGCACCGCCGCCCGCCCGGCCGCCGCACCCGCGCCGCTCGCCGCGGCCTCGCCCCCGGCCGCCCACCCCCACCCTCCCCGGCTATTTCGGGCTCGACCCGTAAATAACACCCGCACCTGTCGCCGGGCGCCTGTTGCCATAGGGATCCCGGGTATTTTAAGGAGACCGGGGGCGGGGAGGGGCGGGGGCCGGGTCCTGACCCGGCTGGAGCGCGAAGGGACATCCATTCCTTTAAGGGTCGAGCGCGCGGGAGCCCAGGGTCCGGCCTCCCCCGGGGGCGGGAGAGGGAGCAGGGCAGGGAGCCGGGATTTTCGATTTGTGGTCTGAACGGGCGCAGCTGGGAACCTGAACAGCTGGATCCCAGGGAGGAGGGGCTGGAGGCCAGGACTCCTGGGTCTGAGGGAGGAGGGGCTGGGGGCCAGGACTCCTGGGTCTGAGGGAGGAGGGGCTGGGGGCCCGGACTCCTGGGTCTGAGGGAGGAGGGGCTGTGGGCCAGGACTCCTGGGTCTGAGGGTGGAGGAGCTGGGGGCCTGGACCCCTGGGTCTGAGGGAGGAGGGGCTGGAGGCCAGGACTCCTGGGTCTGAGGGAGGAGGGGCTGGAGGCCAGGACTCCTGGGTCTGAGGGAGGAGGGGCTGGGGGCCAGGACTCCTGGGTCTGAGGGTGGAGGAGCTGGGGGCCTGGACCCCTGGGTCTGAGGGAGGAGGGGGCTGGGGGCCTGGACTCCTGGGTCTGAGGGAGGAGGGGCTGGAGGCCAGGACTCCTGGGTCTGAGGGAGGAGGGGCTGGGGGCCAGGACTCCTGGGTCTGAGGGTGGAGGAGCTGGGGGCCTGGACCCCTGGGTCTGAGGGAGGAGGGGCTGGGGGTATGGACCCCTGGGTCTGAGGGAGGAGGGGCTGGGGGTATGGACCCCTGGATCCGAGGGAGGAGGGGCTGGGGGCCTGGGCTCCTGGGTCTGAGGGAGGAGGGGCTGGTGGTCTGGGCTCCTGGGTCTGAGGGAGGAGGGGCTGGGGGCCTGGACTCCTGGGTCTGAGGGAGGAGGGGCTGGGGGCCTGGGCGCCTGGGTCTGAGGGAGGAGGGGCTGGGGGCCTGGGTCTGAGGGAGGAGGGGCTGGGGGCCTGGACCCCTGGGTCTGAAGGAGGAGGAGGGGCTGGGGGCCCGGACCCCTGGGTCTTGAAGCTGGAAGCACAGAGGCCCGTGCTGGGTCCTCAGCTCCCTTGGCGGGAGAAAGGTCAGGCCGGGGGAGAGCTGGTTGCTGGGAGCACAGAATCACAGCGCAGTCCTCTTCATGGAGTTTATTAGATGGCACCCCAGGACTTTCCATGCAGTTTGCTCCCCAGGGGCAGGGACAGGGCAGCCCGTGGAATGGCCGCTGGGCCTGGTCTTGACCCTTCCACCCCCGCCCTCTGGGACCCACCTTCACCGGCAGCTCTGCCCCCGGTTGGCTGCTCCAGCAGCAGGTGGGCCGGGCCTTCTCCATGCACCTGCTCTAGATGCCATGGGCGTCCTGTATGGCTTCCACCGGAGCACAGATCGCCTGGGGTGTGACCCTGTGCGTCTGCGGGCTCCCCCAGCCTGTGGCAGGGCCTGGGTGCACAGGGAACTCACCCCCTGGCCCTCAGCACAGCCCAGCCCAGGACCACACAGGGGGCCTTAGCAGCTGTGCATTAGGCCACGTGAACGAATGAATGAGCAAGTGGATGAATGAAGGAAGTGAGATGGTGACACAGAGACATCCCAGACATCCCCTCCCAGGCCTGGGAAAGTGCCCCCGTCAGAGCACAGCCCCCTCTGCTCTGAGATGCAGGCCGGGGTGGGGGTCCCCGGAGGCCTCAGGACATTGCTTAGATGAATGAGTGAAAGCTGTTCCTTCTCTCGGGTCGCAGGGCCTTCTGATGGGTGTGCTTGGTGCTGGCAGCAGCCGGGATGGCACAGGGCAGGGCAGCCCTGGGGTAGTTCATCTGCCCCCTGAGTCCATATCCCCTCCAGCCCTGGGCCTCCCCACCTGTCTCATCCATCTGCTGCAACAGCTGCCTCATTTCGGGGTGCACGCTGTCCCCCATCTCCCTGTCTCTCCTTTCACAGAAAGGGCACGCACTTTCTTTGGTAGAGAAGTCCTGATCACCTTCACACCTGGTCTCCTTGCCTCCACCCTTCCTCCCTCCCTCCCTCTCTTGCAGCGGTTCTCAACCTTCCTAATGCCACGACCCTTTAATACAGTTCCTCATGTTGTGGTGACCCCCAATTTCATTGTTACAAATTGAACATAATGAAAGCATAGTGATTCATCAAAAAAAACAATATGGAATTATAGATGTGTTTTCCGATGGTCTTAGGCGACCCCTGTGAAAGGGTCATTCGACCCCCAAAGGGGTCGTGACCCACAGGTTGAGAACCGCTGCCTTGTGTGGCAATGACCTCTTATCAGACCAAACGGTTGCTTTGGGGGGGGGTTTCCCTTGTTCTCGGCAGCTTGGCGGGGTTCCTCCTGGTCTCTGCCTACTTCGTGGTCCCCCCTCTCCCCGCTTCTAACCCAGACGTGGATGCCCCACCCCCACCCCGGCTCTGGCCGCATGCACCTCCTTCGCCACCTAATCCAGCCTCATGACCTGCAGTGTCCCCTCGATGCTGACCTCTCCAAAATTTGTATTTCTAGCCATGTCCTGCCCCCCAGCTCCCGTCTCACGTTTCCCACCGGCGACCCGATAGGCCGACTTGGGTTTCTCACAGGCATCTCCACCCCACTCCTGACTCCCGCCCCTGGGCCCCCTGGTGTGCGCCCGGGAAGGGTTCCGTCTCCCCTCACTGGTCTCTCACCCTCTCTGCGGCACCCAGTTCATTTACTATCGGTTCTGCCTCCAGGATCCCATGTCTCTCCATCCTCGCCGACCCCACAGGGGTCCCGGCCCCCGGCCGCCTCCGCTGGACAAGGACAGCCGCCCCCTGACGCCTCACGGCCCCTTTCACGCCTGCATCCACTCTCGGCACGACAACGTGGTTCTCTTCTTTTGTTGTTGTTTGGTTTGTGTTTTAATGTTGTTGTTGTTGTTTTAATTGATTTCAGAGAGGAAAAGATAGAAACATTAATGATGAGAGAGAATCAGGGATCGGCCGCCTCCTGCACGCCCCAGACTGGGGATCGAGCCCCCAACCCGGGCATGTGCCCCGCCTGGGAATCGAACCGTGACCTCCTGGTTCGTCGGTTGACAGTCAAACCATTGAGCCACATGGGCCGGGTTTTCTTTTTTATTCTTATTATTTTTTAAATATAATCATGTTGTGCCTGTGCTCAGCCCGTGGAGTCCAGACATCAGGTTCGTCCCCGAGGCTGAAAGGCCCCACGGGAAGGGCTCCCAGCCTGTTCTGACCTCACCCTCCTTAACCTGCCCTCCTCCTCAGAGCATCCCGGCCCCCCTGGAGTCCTCCGGGGTTTTGTGCCGCCTTTGTCCCTGTCCCTCCCCTTCTCCCAACCCCAGTCTCTGTTCCAAGGGGACCTCTGCAGGGGGTTCTCCTCGAGGGCCTGCTCCGCCACCGACACCGCGTCCTACTTGGCTTTTCAAGCAGTTCCCTGTGACTGACATTCCCATGTGCCCCTCCTGTGAGTCCCAGGAGAGCAGGGCCTTGACTGACGACTGCCCAGCGCGTGCCTTGGGCCTTGACCGAGTCTAGAACAGGACAGGGCTCGGCGAATACTTCCTGAACACGGGGAACGAGCCAGCTGAAGAAATGGCTCGTTCCTTGAAGTCCACGGTGGGGTGTGCCTGCCTCTGAGTCTCCACATTTCCTCCGGGCAGATCTCAGGGTCTTTCTCTGTGACACCACCTCTGTCTCTCTCTCTCTCTCTCTCTCTCTTTTTTTTTTTTTTTTTTTTTTTTTTTTGGTGTCTCTGACCCATCTCACTTGTGATTTGTGCATTTTTTAAAAATTTTTACATATTTTTTTATTGATTTCAGAGAGGAAGGGAGAGGGGGAGAGAGAGATAGAAACATCAACGATGAGAATCATCGATCGGCTGCCTCCTGCACGCCCCACACTGGGGATCGAGCCTGCAACCCGGGCCTGTGCCCTGACCGGGAATCGAACCCTGACCTCCTGGTTCATAGGTCGATGCGCAACCACTGAGCCACGCCGGCCGGGCTGATTTGTGCATCTCTGTGTCCGTCTCTCCTCCCCCTTTCTCTGCCCTCGCTGGATCTCTTTCCTTTTTCTCTGTGTCTCGGTGACTCACAGAGTTTGGGTCTCTCGTCCTCATCTTTCCTCCCCCCCATCTCCCCCCTCCCTACCCATCCCCCACCTCTTTCTTGCTCTCTGGCCTTTGGACCCTAGAGTCCACTACCCGCAACCAGTTCTGCCCCCTCCTCCACCAGAGCCCCCTCTCCCACCAAACTCGTCTCAAAACCCACCTCCCCCTGTCCCTCTTGGGCCGGTCCCTTTACAGTCCAGGGTGGGGAGCCTTTTTCTTGCCAAGGGCCACTTGGATATTTATAACATCATCCACTTAATCTAATTCACTTAATACATTTAGGTTGCTATGGACAAAGCTCTTAGATTTATTGAATTTCAAACCCCGCCTGTGGTTGCCTTGGCAGGGCCAGACCAAATGATTCCTCGGGCCTCATACCGCCCGCAGGCCGACGTCCCCCACCCCTGGCCTCCACCACGTCCTCCTGTCGCACTAGAGTGTATTCCTTTCCCCACAGCTCGCCTGCCTGGGCCCCCACACCCCCTCCAGTCTCTCTCCCTCTTTCTAGTCCTTCCACACAGGCCCCGAGGGAAGTCCCAGCACCCAGCCCTGGTCCTGTCCTCCTCTGTCCCACCCTTTTCTTCTTTTTTTTTTAAAAAAATATATTTTATTGATTTCAGAGAGGAAGGGAGAGGGAGAGATAGAAACATCAATGATGAGAGAGAATCATTGATTGGCTGCCCTCCTGCACGCCCCTACTGGGGATTGAGCCCGCAACCCAGGCACGTGCCCTTGGCTGGAATCGAACCCGGGACCCTTCAGTCCGCAGGCCGACGCTCTATCCATTGAGCCAAACCAGCTAGGGCCACCCTTTTCTTTTTTTAAATAATATTTTTATTGATTTCAGAGAGGAAGGGAGAGAGAGAATCATGGATTGGCTGCCTCCTACACGCCCCCTACTGGGGATCCAGCCGGCAACACAGGCATGTGCCCTAATCTGAATCGAACGGTGACCTCCTGGTTCATACGTTGACGCTCAACCACTGAGCCACGCTGGCTGGGCTCTCCCACCCTTTTCTGCTGCTCCGTGTTATCAGGACAGAGGACCAGTATCTCGGGTCTCCCAGCATCTCAGAGCAGCAGGCCTGGCACCTGGGAGACCTCGGGAAATATTTGCTGAGCCAGTGAGGGGAGGCCACCATCCCTTCTGCGTCCTCAGTGACCTTCAAACCCCCTTCACCTCCCCCCACAGTGCTTTCCCAGCTCATCTTCCCTCCTGCCTCGCCCTCCCACAGCACCTGCAACACCCCAGGGTCCTCTCCTAGCACCCACACTGATCCGGCCTTCTGCCTGCTCTAAGCTCTCCCACATTCCCCCCCACCCACTACCCTTAGAACAACACCCCAACCCCGGAGCCCGGAACTCCCGCTCCCTGGCTCTGCCTTCTAGCTGCTTCTCTGGGCTCACCCCACCCCCACCTTGCCCTTCAGCGCCCCCACATTAGGAGCCCTGTCCCCATGCAGCACGCTGCTGCTTCACTCCTCCAGGGCTCTGCCCCACAGCCTTCCTCCCGGGCAGACTCCTACTCAGCCTGTTTGAGACCCTGGCGGGGTGGGACCTTCCCCAGGAAGTTTCCCTAAGTGCTGCCCACTCCTGGCAGCCGGTGGCTCCATTCCCTTTCCAGGTGCCCAACAGGGTCCCTGCACCAACCGCCCTGCCTGGACTGTGGTTTCTGACGGCCTCACGTTTTCACCCCCAGGGACCCTGCTTCTAGCAGCGGCGCAGCGACAACGAGTGAATGGCTGAATGAACGAATGAATGAATGAACGAATGAATGAATGAACGAATGAATGAATGACACGGATCCCCAAGTCCCAGCGCCTCTCCCGCACATCAGACACGGTGCCTGTGCGTCAGGATGTGTGTCATTAACTGCTCTGCTCCCACGAGTGAGTTTCCAGAGCCAGCGCAGGTGTTTGATGCCGACTTCCAGCATGTCTCTGCCTCTCATCTCCGAGTTCCTGCCTCCCCTTTGTACACCGTTTACGTTGCTCTCCCGCCGAGCGCCATTCACTCCTCGGCTCCCCACGGCCCTCAGAAGAAAATCTAAACTCGCGTGGCCTGACCTACGAGTCCCTGGGAAGTCTGGCCCTGCCAATGCCTCCCTCCAGCCGCATCTTGTTCCATCTGCTCACACGCGAGCCTTCCAAGGAAGCACCTGCTGCCCCAGGGCCTTTGCACATGCTGTTCTCTGGCTGAAACACTCCCCCCCCACCCCCCCAGCGCCACCTGGCTGCTTGTCATCTTCTCCGTGTGTGCAACAATATCCTTTCCTTTTAAACTGGCTTCAGCCCCCCTGATGGAGCCTACTGTAGCATTTTGGACTTTTCCTAGGTCCTCATTGTAATTTGCTGTTTGTGGACACCGTTGCTCGATCAACGCACAAGTTGTTAACCCTATGAGGAGGGGACCCTGTCCGTTTTCATCCCTTCTGTAGGCTCAGCACGATGCCTAGCGCTTCAGTGCACGAATAAACTGCTGGCAATGACTGCACAAGTCGCTTTCCAGGCCTGTTTATATCCCTCAGAGCGCCGCCCTGGTACACAGTAGGTGCTTCATGAACCCTTGCAGGATCATGCACGGCAAAGTCCACGTCCAGGCCTCGTCCCTCCGCCTTCCCGCGTCCCTTCTCTTTCCCTGTCTCCTTATAGAGAGCATATATATATATATAGTTTGTCGGTAGAACTATATATTTGTGTGTTATGGGCCCCTCTCCAGGAGTTGGGCTGGGCTGGGAGTCCCTCCCTCCCCCCGCCCCCACATGCACACAGCAAAAACATGGAAAAGAAAAACATCTCAAAACTGCAAAAAACACCACGGCCCTCCCTCCCCCACCCAATCCCACAACAAAAATAAAACACGACGCTCCCTCGCGCGGCCCCTTCCCTTCCTGTCCCCCTCCCTTGGGGTCCCTGATCCGAGGGTGGGGGGGGCGATCCCCCACACCTGGGGGGAGGGGGCGCGGGGGGAAGGCCCAGCAGTCTCCAGCGCGCTCCCCGGGGAAGGAGGGGGCGCCCCGACCTCCCCAGCAGCCTCGTTGCACGCGCGCCCGCGCACGCGCCCGGCGCCCCCCCGCGCGCCCCTACACCGGCGTGGTTTTCCTGTTGAGCGTGTTGGTGTTGGAGGCGGCGGCCTCCTTGGCCAGGGTCCCGGGGGCGGGCGCCGAGGGCGCGGGCGGGGCGGGCGCGGGCGCGGCGGGCGGCCCGGTGACCGTGACCGTGACGCCGCCGCCCGCCTCCTTGGGGAAGGCGTTGTGCAGCGTGAGGAAGCCCGACGTCCCCCCGCGGTCCCGCTCGGCGCCCGCCCCGCCGCCGCCGCCGCCCGCGCCCCCGGCCGAGCCCCCGGCCGCGCCGCCGAACGCGCCTCCGCCGCCGGCGCCCGCCAGCCCCGCGGCCACGCTGCCCTTGGACGGGTCGCGGCTGAGCGTGTACATGGAGATGTCCGTGGAGGGGAAGCCGGGGGCCCCGGCGCCGCCCGGAGACACGTCCCGCGACGGCGACGGCTCGCTGGAGCGGGAGCTAGAGCGGGAGCGGCGGCGGTAGCGGAAGCGGTAACTGGGCAGACGGAGGATGGCCGAGGGGCCGCTCCCGCCACTGCCGCCCGCGCCCCCGCCGGCCTTGAGCAGGTCCGAGCGGGACTGGCAGTGCGCCTCGCGGCTGCGCTCGATGTAGATGTTGACGGCCAGCACGCCGATCACCTCGGCCAGGATGAAGGACAGGCCGCCGAAGTAGAAGGACCAGCCGTACGAGTAGTGGTTCTTCTTCTCGTCGTCCCGCTTCGGGCCCGGCTCGCCCGCGTTGGCCGAGATGTACACGATGACCCCGATGATGTTGCTCAGGCCTGGGCGGGGGACGGTCAGACGGGAGCCTGGAGGCCACCCCGGCCCCACCCTAGGCCCCGCCCCGCCCCTAGGTCCCGCCCCCGCAGGCCTAAACTCCTCCCCAGCTGGTTAGGCCCCGCCCCCAGGTAGCCTAGGACTCGCCCCAATTGGTCCAGACCTCAACGCGGCAGGTCTAACCCCACCCCCTAGATAGCCTAAGTCCCACCCCCAGAGAGCCAGGCCCCGCCCTGGCTGGTCTAAACCCCACCCCCTAGATAGCCTAAGTCCCACCCCCAGAGAGCCAGGCCCCGCCCCAGCTGGTCTAAACCCCACCCCTTAGATAGCCTAAGTCCCACCCCCAGAGAGCCAGGCCCCGCCCCGGCTGGTCTAAACCCCACCCCCTAGATAGCCTAAGTCCCACCCCCAGAGAGCCAGGCCCCGCCCCGGCTGGTCTAAACCCCACCCCCTAGATAGCCTAAGTCCCACCCCCAGAGAGCCAGGCCCCGCCCCGGCTGGTCTAAACCCCACCCCTTAGATAGCCTAAGTCCCACCCCCAGAGAGCCAGGCCCCGCCCCGGCTGGTCTAAACTCCACCCCCAGGTGGTTTAAGGCCACGCCCTTAATGATTCAGACCCCCCCTCCCCCAATGGTTCAACTTCCATCCTAAACTCCGCCCCAGCTGGTCCCGGTTCCCTCCCGAAGATGGCCTAGGCCCCTCCTCCCAGTAGCCTAGGCCACGCCTCCCACGGTCCCCCCTGGGTGGTCCAGGCCCTCCTCCGATGGGTCTAATTACCTCCATCACTTTATACACCTGGGTTTCTCCTAAACCCCACCCTCTGCTGCTTTAAACTCTTCCTGAGATAATCCCGCTCTGACTCTAGGCCCTGAACTTGGCTGATCTAAAAACTCTTCCTCGCCCTAACCGGTTTGGCTCAGTGGAAAGAGCGCCGGGTCTGTGGACTGAAGGGGTACCAGGTTCGATTCCGGTCAAGGGCATGTGCCTTGGTTGCAGGCACATCCCCAGTGGGGGGGGGGGGGGTGCAGGAGGCAGCTGATGGATGTTTCTCTCTCATCCGTGTTTCTAACTCTCTATCCCTCGCCCTTTCTCTCTGTAAAAAATCAATAAAATATATTTTAAATATATAAGTAAATAAAAATAAAAACTCTTCCTTTCAGGATTACCATCCCAGTCTGGGCACCTCTTCTAGGCCCGCCCCTTGCTGGTCTAAAAGTCCTCCTTCTTAGAGCAGGCCCCTTTTTCTACTCCAGCCTCCGGATTGCCCGACACTGCGCCTCCTGGGTCTAGGCTGGGCTCCTCCCCAGTCCCAGGTCAAGCAAGCCCCGCCCCCGCCATCTCTATCCATCCCGGAACACCTGCTGTTCTTTATGCTAAATCCTCCCCATTCTCTGGGTGCCACCAGTTCAAAAGAGCTTTCCAGCACCTCGCCGCACTACTCATTTCGGGTAGAAAGGGAGTCTTGCCCTAGCCGGTTTGGCTCAGTGGGTAGAGCGTCGGCCTGCGGACTGAAGGGTCCCAGGTTCGATTCCGGCCAAGGGCACGTGCCCGGGTTGGGGGCTCCAATCCCCAGTAGGGGCCGTGCAGGAGGCAGCCGATCCATGATTCTCTCTCATCATGGATGTTTCTCTATCTCTCTCTCCCTCTCCCTTCCTCTCTGAAATCAATAAAAATATTTTTTTTAAAAATCATACTAAGTCAGCCCTGGCTGGTTTTCTCAGTGGTTACAGCATCGACCTGTGAACAGGAGGTTACGGTTGGATTCCTGGTCAGGGCACATGCCTGGGTTACGGGCTTGGTCCCCAGTGGGGGGACATGCAGGAGGCAGCCGATCCATGATTGTCTCTCATCATTGATGTTTCTCTCTCTCCCCCTCTCCCTTCCTCTCTGAAATCAATTAAAATATAATAATAATTTTAAAAATTAAAAACAAACAAAGGAGGTCCTACTCCTTAATGCGATGCCTCACTCGGAGCTGCCTGGAGGGTTTCCCAGGACCAGCCCCTTTCTGGGTCCGCCGGAGTCCACAGGCTCTTTCCCTTACAGCAGGCTCCCCCCCATCTACAGCCAAATCACGTTCTCCCTCTGCCGCTGGACCTGCCACCGCCCAGCCCTGCCCCCCTATCTTCAAGACCCCAGCGATGTCTCGCGGCCCCAGCGCCTCCCTGCCGTGACCTGAACCCTCGGGCTTCGGGACCTAAGCTCCCCGCACCCCTATTACGCGCCAGACACCACGAAGGCGACACCCACCTTGGCGACACCCAGCGGGTGGCGATGGTGTTTGGAGAGAGCCCAGGCAGTCTCCGGGCCCCAGGGGGCGCTCGGGGGCAGGGGGCGCGCGCGCGCGCGCACACACACACACACACACACACACACACACACACACACACAGGGCGACGTGGGTGGGCCGCCCGCTCTCCCTGCCCCTCACCTGCTGCCACGAACAGGATTCCTGCCCCCAGAACGATGTTCCTCTTGGACCGGTAGACGCGGGAGGCCGCCACGCACACGCCCCCCAGCAGCAGCAGGATGGCGCTGAGGATGGGGAAGATGCTGGAGGCCCGCACCACTCCTGCGAGCGAGAAAGGGGAGGGGGGGAGAGGGAGGAGGGAGTGAGCGCCCGGGGCGGTGGGATGCGGCCGCCTGCGGGCACCCTCCTCCCCCCCATGTCCCCCCCCCCCCCCCCGCCACACACACACCCCGCGCTGCGCCTCCTGCTGCCCGTGTTTGACTCCACCTGTCCCCTCCCTGGTTCTGGTTATTTCATTCATTCTCTCTCTCTTTTTTCTTTTTTTTAACATTTCTCTACTTCTCGGTCTGATTTCCTCTTTTTCTTCCTATTTCCCTCGCGCCTGGCTTTTTTTTTTTTTTTTTTTTTTTAATCCTCGTTCACTCTCCATCTCTTTCTCTGAACTTCTCTCGTTCTCTGTGGGCCCCTCCCTGTGTCCTTGCCCTTCTCGCACGCCCCTTCCCTTTCTGCGATTTCTTTCCTTTCTCCAGATCCCTCCTCTACCAAACCTGTTCCTATCGCTCTGCCTCCTCTCCCTGCTGCCTGGCTCCATCTCTCTGGGCTTCTCTTCTCTTTTCTTTCTCTCTTCCTTCCTCTCTCCCTCTCCCTTTCTTCCTCCCCCGCCCCCTACACCGGGCTTCATTCATTCTCATTCCTTCTCTCTCTCTCTCTCTCTCTCTCTCTCTCTCTCTCTCTCTCTCTCTCTCTCACCCCCTTTCTGTCTGGCTTCACTCATAGCTCTGGGGTTCCCTTCTCTCCCTCCCTCTCCCTCTCCCTCTCCCTCTCTGAAGTCTCTCTCCCCCTCTCTCTGCACCCCTTTCCACCCACCCCAAACCCTAGGCAAACAAATTTTACGATTTCTGAGCGCTTAGCCACAGCCAATCACAATTCAGGATTTGCCGCGTTCTCGGGGAGCAGCAGCCAATCCCAGCCCAGAGAGCCACAACGCGGCGGCCAATCACCTCCCGGAATCTCTTCTCAGCCCGCCCGAAGGTCCCGCCTCCCGCCCCCCCAGTTCCCCCTCCGCCCCGCTGTCCCCCAAATCTGTCCCGGACCCCAACGTACGGAGCAGATACTCCGCGCTGTCATGGTCGTAGTCAGTGTCCTCCGGGAAATGGTTGATCTTCACGCAGACACCTCTTTTCAGCCCTAGAGGGGGACGGAGGTGGTGATGCGGTGGGACTTAAGAGTTGGGGGACCCCCCTGTGAGAGAAGACTCACCGCTTCCTCTCTCTCTCTCTCTCTCTCTCTCTCTCTCTCTCTCTCTCCTCTCCTCTCCTCTCCTCTCCTGGTTCCTGAACCCTTCCCCGGCCTCTGGGACAAGCTGTCAATCTCTTTGGCCTCATTATCCACTCCAGTATTTTTATTTAATAAAGAAAAACAACAACATCCAAAACTCACTGAAAAGCCACAGGACTCCCCCCCACACACACACACATATACACCCCAGCCCTGAACCCTGGGCTGGGACCCCAGTCCCCCCCGGCCTTCCGTGTCCCTCTAACAGTGGTTCTCAACCTTCCTACTGCCGCGACCCTTTCATACAGTTCCTCATGCTGTGGTGACCCCCAATTTCATTGTTACAAATTGAACATAATTAGAGCGTAGTGATTCATCACAAAAACAATATGGAATTATAGATGTGTTTTCCGATGGTCTTAGGCGACCCCTGTGAAGGGGTCGCGACCCACAGGTTGAGAACCGCTGCAAGGCGCTGGTTTCAGCAATGTCAAGGCGCCCTTCTAACGCTGAACCTGAGGCGTCTGCAAGTGCGTGGGAAAACGAAGGAGGCTGCGGAGGGCAAAGGAGACTACATTTCCCATAAGGCCCCACGAGGTCCCGAGTCCACTTCTGGGGAGAGTAGCCCCGGTGATTCATGAGAGTTGTAGTCTCTTCAATCCTGCGCTTACGGAGAGGGATTGCCAGCCTCTGACCTGGAATCACAGAGGCCCGTGAAGGGGTTATGCCTCTAGGGGTCACTCAGCCTCACCCGCTTCGTCCACCCCAGAATGCTATCCTCAGGTCCTGGACCTCACACCCCTCAGGAACCTAACACCACATTTTTGAGAACAGTTCCTGTTCTAACACATAGTTGGAGACTGGTGTATAAATTAGCATAAATATAAATACATTTTGTTTCCTTGATGACCCAGGCTCCTTCCGAACTCCAGGCTGTGGAACAGTCCGTCCACTCACTCACATCTTCACTGATGAAAACTTACCCTGCAAGTGGGCAGCTCACGGGCGCCTCCTTGAGGAAGCGTGTACTTGGGCTGCACATGCGCACATGCATTCACTCCTCTCACTAAAGTTGGGTCCAGTTTCCCCCTCTGGGGTGCAGCGGCCCCCTGCGCTACCCCCCTTTTTGGCAAGCATTGGGATGATTTATGAATTTCTTCATAAATTCCTCTGTGTGTCTCTATCATTGCCTGGTACAAGGGAGGCCTCAAGAAATGGGCGTCGAATGAATGAATGAAGAGTGAATGAATGAATGAATGAATGAATGAATGAATGAATGAATGAATGAGAGCAGAAGGCGAGATTCGAGGCAGAAGATGAAAGTAAGGAATGGGGATAAAGACAAGGATGGGAGGGAGGGATATAAGGCAGTGAGTAATTCCGCTAAGAGCTAACATTGTTAAGTGGTGGATGGACTCATCGGAGCTCCCCGGAGTCCCATGAAATAGATAATGTGATTGGTATCGTGCAGTGGCCAGACTTTGGGAATCAGAGTCCCACTGCTTGGCAATGAAGCCAAACTCTGTCATGTCCTTAGTCGGTGACCTTGTTGGCATTACTTAGGTCAATTTGCTTCAGCTCCTTTGCCGATAAAAAGGGGGGAAATAAGACCTACCTCACGGGGTGGTTGTGAGGATTTAATCCAGGTAGAGATTTAGCACTTTGCCTGAGTCACCATGAAGTGCTCAGTCATGATCAGTCGGCGTACCCATTGTCCGGATGAGGAAACAGAGGCACAGAAAGGGTTCATCAACTCACAGCTGATGGGTGGTGGAAGCAGCAGCAAACCCACAGCAGTTTGCCTTACTGGGATGTAAGCATATGGCCTGTTCACCACTCTATCCCCAGCACCTACCTCGTATATAGTAAGTGCCTGGTAAGTATTTTCATGAAAGAGTGATTGAATGGGCCAACAAGCACATGAAAAGGTACTTAACATCACCAATCATTAGGAAAATTCGGATCAAAACCACAACGAGATACCACCTCCTACCCATTAGAACAGCTACTGGGGAACACACATACACACACACACACACACACACACACACACACACACACACACACACACACTAACAAGAGTTGGCAAGGATGTGGAGAAACTGGGACCCCTGTTGGTGGGAATGTAAAATGGTAGAGTTGCTAAGGAAAATAGTACCGAGTTTCCTCAAAAAATCAAAGACACAATTACTATGTGATCTAACAACTCTCCTTTGGGGGTATATACTCAAAATAATTGAAAGCTGGGTCCCTAAGAAATGGCACACCCATTTTCCTAACAGCATTATTCACAAGCCGAAAGCAACCCGAGTGTCCAGCAATGGATAAATGGATAGAATGTGGTATATACATTATCACGGAATGTATTATTCCAGTATACACCCAATGGAATATTATTCAGCTGTAAAAAGGAAGGGGCTTCTGACCTATGCTATAACAAGGAGGAACCCTGAGGATATTATGCCAAGTAAAATATGCCAAGCACAGAAAGACAAATACTGCGTGATTCCACTTCTACGACGTACCTAGAGGGGACACATTCAGAGACAGTGGCCGGGGGAGCGGAAGTGGGGAGTTACTGTTTAACGGGGGCAGGGTTCCAGTTTTACAAGATGGTAAGAGTTCTGTGGATGGATGGTGGTGATGGCTGCACAACAACGTGAATGTACTTACCACTAAACTGTGTACTTAAAAATGGTTAAAATGGCCCTGCTGGTGTGCTCAGTGGTTAGAGCGTCAGCCCGTGCACGAAAGGGTCATGGGTTCAATTCCCGGTCAAGGACATGTACCTGGGTTGCAGGTTCGATCCCCAGCCCTGGTTGGGATGTGTGGAGGCAACCAATCAGTGTGCCTCACATCAATGTTTCTCTTTCTCTCTCTCTCTCTCTCTCTCTCTCTCTCTCTCTCTCTCTCTCTCTCTCTTTCTCTCTCTCCCCTCCTTTCCACTTTCTAAAAAAAAAAAAATCAAAGGAAAAGATACCCTCAGGTGAGGATTAACAACAACCAAAAAATGGTTTAAGTGATCAGTTGTATGTTCTGTGTATTTTACAATTTTTAAAAAAATGATTGACTAGACCAGCGGTTCTCAACCCCTTTGGCGGTCGAACGACCCTTTCACAGGGGTCGCCTAAGACCATCCTGCATATCAGATATTTACATGATGATTCATAACAGTAGCAACATGACAGTGATGAAGTAGCAATGAAAATAATTTTACAGTTCGGTCACAACATGAGGAACTGTATTTAAAGGGCCAGAAGGTTGAGAACCACTGGACTAGACGAATGAATACACACTCTCAAGGGCAGACGTTAACCCGTCCGCCCGTCCGTGAGGTGTGGTAGGTAAGGTTGGGGGTTCGAGTCCCCCCCTTTCCTGATTGGCATCACTGTGCTCTCACAGCATGAACGACCATGCAGTGAGGCTGAGCGCGGAGAGCCCGGGGTGGGGACTCTCAGCAGGACAGTGGTGACAGCGACAGGACGGCTGCCCTTCCCGGGGGGCTAACCTCACGCCAGGCCCTGCTCCCGGCCGCAGACAGGCAGTACTGCACTCTGTGCTCATGATGAACCCCCGGGTGCGAGGCAATACCAGTCCCCCTGCTCTACAGATGGGGAAACTGAGGCACGGGGCTGAGGTCCCGCCTGGATGGTAAGTCACAGGGGGGAGATGCGGGGGCAGCTGGGCCTCAGAGGCTGGCATATCGGGGGCAGAGGAGCCCAGGCTCAGAACTCACATGCCAGGCACGCCACTTCCCAGCTGCGTGGCTTAGGGACTTGAACACCAGAGCCTCGGTTTCCTCATTTCAAAAGTGAGGATGTGGCCCTGGCTGGTGTGGCTCAGTGGAGAGAGGATCAGCCTGCAGACTGAAGGGTCCTGGGTTCGATTTCAGTCAAGGGCACATGCCTAGGTTGCAGGCTTGATCCCCAGTCGGGGGCGTGCAGAAAGCAGCCGATCAATGATTCTCTCTCATCATTGATGTTTCTTTCTCTCTCTCTCCCCCTTCCTCTCTGAAATCAATAAAGAAATATATTTTTTAAGAAAACATATTTGGCTGTGACCGGTTTGGCTCAGCGGATAGAACGTCGGCCTGCGAACTGAAAGGTCCCAGGTTCGATTCCGGTCAGGGGCATGTACCTTGGTTGTGGGCACATCCCCAGTGGGGGGTGTGCAGGAGGCAGCTGATCGATGTTTCTCTCTCATCGATGTTTCTAACTCTCTATCCCTCTCCCTTCCTCTCTGTAAAAAATCAATAAAATATATTTTAAAAAAACAAACAAACAAAAAAAACACATTTGTAAAACAAAAACAAAACAAAAGTGAGGACAATGGGACGGCTTTCTAGGGGTTGGTAAGAACGCAATGGAACACACAGTCAAGCGCAGGACACGGGGGGGGGGGCGTTGCTGGACTATAAGGGTGTTACAGGACCCCATGGGGCTGGGACCTTTTCCTGTGCAGCGATGGCGGGATGTGGCCCTGAGTCTCCCCCAGGACCTGCCCAGGTCGGGGGAAGGGGGAGCAGGGAGGTGAGGAGGCTGGAGAAGTGGGTTCCACAGGCCCTGCCCCTGACGTGTGGGGTGGCCATGTGGCTGATCACCCCCCTTTCTGGCCACCGCTTCCTGCCTGACAAGCACAAGCATAGCAACTCCTCCCTCTGGCGCCGGGGGAGGACTCCCCAAGATAAAAGGGGCTGTGCACAATGGCCAGGATGAACAGTCTGAGGTCCAGGTCATTATGTCCTAACAGGGGACCCGAGACTGTAGCTGCGACTCCCGGGAGGGGCTGCACCCCCACGGATGCCACGGCCACGGTGGCTCCCGGGCGCTCGGAACGTGGCGACTGGGTTGAGCTGTGAGGGCAAAACACTCACTGGTTTGAGAACTCACGCGAAAAAGAAATGCATAATATTTCATTCATGTTTTATATTGGTTACATGTGCAAGTGGTATTTTGGCTCTGATTCCAGACCTAATATTCAAAATGCGGAAGAGCCCCGGCCGGGTGGCTCGGTTGGTTAGAGCGCCGGCCTGATATGCCAAGATTGTGGGTTCGATCCCCGGTCAGGGCACATACAAGAATCAGTCAGCCAATGGGTGCACGGATGAGTGGAGCGACACATCAATGTCTCTCTCTGTCTCCTCTCTCCCTTCCTCTCTCTCTATAAAATCAATCAATAAATTAAAAAAAAATTGCCCTGGCTGATTTGGCTCAGTGGATAGAGCATTTGCCTGAGGACTGAAGGGTCCCAGGTTCGATTCTGGCCAAGGGCACATGCCTGGGTTGTGGGCTCGATCCCCAATAGGGGACATGCAGGAGGCAGCCGATGAATGATCCTCTCTCATCATTGATGTTTCTCTCTCTCTCTTTCCCTTTCCCTTCCTCTCTGAAATCAATAAAGAAATATATATATTTTTAAATGTTAAGTGACAATGATGGTACCAATAAAGCCAGCCTGCATGTAGCACCCCCCCACAAAACACTTAAGTCCTTCCTTTGGCTTCCAGGACACCGACTTACCTCATTTCCCCCAAACCTCTGTGCTCACTCCTTTCTCATCTCCTTTCCTGGCTTCTTGGTGTCTCTCTGATTAATTTTTTTTAATATGTTTTTATCGATTTGAGAGAAAGAGAGAAACATCAGTTGGCTGCCTTCTGCACGCCCCCTACTGGGGACCAAGCCTGCAACCCAGGCCACACCCACCAGGGCTCTGATTGCCTTTTTAAAAAAATATATATTTTATGGATTTTTTACAGAGAGGAAGGGAGAGGGATAGAGAGTTAGAAACATTGATGAGAGAGAAACATGGATCAGCTGCCTCCTGCACACCCCCTACTGGGGATGTGCCCGCAACCAAGGCACATGCCCTTGACCAGAATCGAACCTGGGACTCTTCAGTCCCCAGGCTGACGCTCTATCCACTGAGCCAAACCAGTTAGGGCACCTTTTTTTTTTTAATATATTTTTAGTGATTTCAGAGAAGAAGGGAGGAGAGAGAGAGAGAGACAGAAACATCAATGATCAGAGAAAATTATTGATCGGCTGCCTCCCGCTTGCCCCACACTGGGGATGGAGCCCGAAACCCGGGCATGTGTCCTGACCAGGAATCGAACTGTGACCTCCTGGTTCACGGGCTGACGCTCAACCACTGAGCGACACTGGCCGGGGCTCTGGACGAGCTCAGGTGGCAGCCGTCCAACTAACTTTTTGGTTTCGGTCTCTCCTCGTTCTCTCTAGGTGACCGTTTATCTGTTCATAAGCCATGACCCCCAGTTTGTGTCTCCGGCCCCGACTCTCCGCTGTCGTCCTATGTGGCACATGGGAAGGCTCTGGGGTTCAGAGGTCAGTGTCCGAAGTGGCTCGATTAGATCGCAGCTCCGGGCCATTCGCTCACGTGTCGTCTCTGGTTGCTTCCAGGGGTGGTTGAGACAGAGATGACGCACCATGAAGCCTGAGATGCTGACTGTATGGAATGCTACAGGGTTTTCCAAATGCTGACCCCTGTCCTAGGAGAGCTCTGATAGGCAGGTTAAGTGTAACCTGTTCTAGCCCTGGCCGGGCTGCTCGGGCTAAGGTTGCGGGTTCGATCCCCGGTCAGGGCACATACGAGGAGCAGCCAATGAGTGCCTCAATACGTGGAACAACAAATCAATGTCTCTCTCTCTTTCTCTCTCTCTCTCTCTCTCTCTAAAATAATAAATTAAATTAAGTTTAACATGTTCAAAACTGAGATCGTGATAACTCTCCTTAGGGACCTGGAGAGTATCGCGCTAAGTGAAATAAGCCAGTCAGAGAAAGAGAAGCATCACGTGATCGCACTCAGATGCGGAATCTAAGCCACAAAATAAGCTGATGAACGGAGTGGACCCAGAGGCATGGAAGCAGGGAACAGAGGGCGGAATCTCAGAGGGAAGGCAGACGAGGGTGGGTGGGTGGGAGGTAATTAACTAAAGACCTTGTGTGCATCTATGCATGGTCCATGGACACGGACAGGGGGGTGGTGAAGGCCTGGGGTAGGGGAGGGTTGGGGGAGGGCTGGAGGAGTGTCAATGGGGGGAAAAGGGGACCTATGTAATACTTTCAACAATAAAGATTTGAAAAAAATGATAACCCTCCTTATAACAAGTTAGATAACAGGAACAAAAAGAAATAAAATAAAATACTTGCTGCTTCACCTCACGCACACTTCGCCCTCCCCGCCCCCATTCTCGGGTGCTCAGACCACGGCCTCAGAGCGGTGACGCTCACCCAGGGTCACTGTTCTCCTAGTCCAGAGACCGCTGACAATGTGGGTGTCACAGCTGGGAGGTGCTCCTGGCATTTGGAAAGCGGAGGCCAGGCTGCTGGTAACCAGGCCACCACATGCAGGACGGCCCCAAGGCACAGAATTCTTTCTCCCCACATGTCACCAGCTCCGAGGCTGAGAAACGCAGCCTCAGAGACACCCTGACTCTCCTCTCTCAGCTCCCACAACCGCCCCCACCAGGAACTCCTGCCCCTTGTAGCATCGGACTCCGATCTGAATTAAACCACTGCCCACACTCCAATGCTCCACCCAGACACACCACCCCTTGCTGTCCCTCCCGCCTTCCTTGTAGTGACCAACGCAGCAACAAGAGCCCTCATGCTGCCCTGACCTGTTTGGCTCAGTGGATAGAGCGTCGGCCCGCGGACTCTCAAGAGTCCCAGGTTCGATTCCGGTCAAGGGCATGTACCTGGGTTGCGGGCACATCCCCAGTAGGGAGTGTGCAGGAGGCAGCTGATCCATGTTTCTCTCTCATCGATGTTTCTAACTCTCTATCCCTCTCCCTTCCTCTCTGTAAAAAATCAATAAAATATATAGTTTTTAAAAAGAGCCCTCCTGTTAAAACTGAAGTCAGGCCCAGCTGGTGTGGCTCAGTGGTTGAGCGTTGACCTATGAACCAGGAGGTTTTTGTTCGATTCACAGTCAGGGCCCATGCCCAGGTCGCAGGCTCCATCCCCAGTTGGGGGCCGTGCAGGAGGCAGTGGAACAATGACTCTTATCATTGATGTTTTTATCTCTCTCTCCCTTCCTCTCTGAAATCAATAAAAATATATTTAAAAAAAATAGTTTCTGGTGGTCCTGACTGGGTAGCTCAGTTGGTTAGAGTGTCTTCCCAATATGAGAAGGTTATGGGTTCGATCCCTGGCCAGGACACATACAGGACTCAACCAATGAATACATAAATAAGTGGGGCAACAAATGGATGTTTCTCTCTCCCCCTTCCTCTCTCTAAAATAAATACGTAAGTAAGTAAATACTACTTTTTATTAAAAAAAAAAAAAAAAGAATAGTTCCTGGCATATAGTATAAACTCAAGAAATACCAGTTGTTGAATGAATGAATGAATGAATGAATGGCATTCTTACTCTATACCCTACGCTGTCCCAGGGGTTTCAGGATGCAAGACCGCCCGCTTGGCTCTGTGCCTGCTGCTCAGTCAGACCCCTGAGCGAGTGAACCTGAGGTCAAATGCCCAGAAGAGGGAGAAAGTTACCTGATGAGAGAACCTGACAGGATGTGAGGCAATAGGGAATGGAGGTGACTGTGGCGAAACAGACACACACACAGAACACACACACACACACACACACACACACACACACACACACACACACACACACACCCCTGCCCAGTTCTCAGCCAAAGAAACAGCTGCTACTCAGACCCGGCCCACCGTGACCAGGGCAGACCCCTGTGATGCCAGTCTTCAGCGAGTTCAAAAGAAGCCGGAAACTGGCTTTTCGATGAGAAAGCTCCCTGTTTTTAAATGTTGGCGACCCGTTCACAGATTCAGGCTTTGGTTTCCGTTTTGAATACCCCACATGCCAAACCACGTGTATCTGCAAACACCCCCCACCACACACATCAGGCCTGAGTTCTCTTGGCTCTGTCCCACCCGTGGCTGGGTGGCCTTGGGCAAGTGACTTAACCTCTCTGAGCCTCAGTTTCCTCATTCCCGACAGGAGGGTGGCGCCCAGCTCATAGGACAAAACCAGATAACAACATTCCCTGCTCACCCCGAGTGCTCAGCCAGAGGAGGAAGGGATGGAGAAGAGAAAGGGACGGAAAAGAGAAGGGGAGGAATCTCACAGGGACCCCACGGCTGCAACAAGCCGGGCTGTGAGGCCCAGAGGTGAGCCCCGAGGTGGAAAGATAGTCACACGGGGGGTGGGGGGGCGGGAGAGACAGGTGCAGAGGGACCTCTAGGAGGGCAGCCTGGAGAAGGAGGGAGAGCAGGACCGAGGGGGAAACAGAGATGGAGAGATGGAGATAAGAGGTGGTGCATGGGCTGGGAGAGAAATGAGGTCTGGGAGGAGGAAGAGGAGAAGGTAGGCTTGAAGTGGGGAGGGGGGGTTCCAATGAAACAGAGCCATGCGGGGGGTGGGGGACAGGGAGGACCAGGACCAGATGGGAGGCTGTAAGAAACCCCAGTGGGGAGAGGCAGGCCAGGAGGAGAGGAGGAGCCCGCCCGCATGGCTCATCGGTTGAGCATTGACCTATGAGCCAGGAGGTCATGCTAAGGTTCAATTCCCGGTCAGGACACATGCCTGGGTTGTGGGTTGTGGGCTTGATCCCCAGTGTGGGGCGTGCCGGAGGCAGCTGATCAATCATTGATGTTTCTAGCTCCCTCTCCCTTCCGCTCTCTGAAATCAAAATTTTAAAAAATAATAAAATTAAAAGAGCCCTAGCCAGTGTGGCTCAGTGGATAGAGCGTCAGCCTGGGGACTGAAGGGCCCTAGGTTCGATTCCTGATCAGGGCGCATGCCCGGGTTGTGGGCTCCATCCCCAGTAGGGGGCGTGCAGGAAGCCGCCCACCAATGATTATCTCTCATCATTGATGTTTCTATCTCTCTCTCTCCCTTCCTCTCTAAGATCAATAAAAATATATATATTTTTAGTCCTAACCGGTTTGGCTTAGTGGATAGAGCATTGGCCTGTGGACTGAAGAGTCCCGGGTTCGATTCCAGTCAAGGGCATGCCCCTTGGTTGCCCGCACATCCCCAGTAGTGGGTGTGCAGGAGGCAGTTGATCGATGTTTCTAACTCTCTATCCCTCTCCCTTCCTCTCTGTAAAAAAACCAATAAAATATATTTTTAAAAAGTTAGTGGCTTTAAATATATATATATATATATATATTAATTAATTAAAAGAGAATTTTAAAAAAGAGAGAAAAAGAGGAAAAGTGACAGGCGAGATCAGAGGGGCGGGCCGTGCGCACAGGGCGGGGTGCTGAAGGGGAAAGGGATGGAGGAGATGAGCAGGGGCTGTGGGGGGGGGGGCAGGATGTGGGAGAGAGAATACGATGAGGGTGCACCCCGGTGGGTGGGGTTCACAGGGGTGCAGAGGGGTGGGAAGGCCGGATGGGAAGGGGTAGCAGGGCCCGCAGACTGCGGACCAGCCGCCGCGGCAGGACCACCCACGAAGACAGACCACCCACGAAGACCACCTGGGTGGTCCGGGCCGAGGGGCGGGGCTCCGGGAGGGGCGCGGCGGCCCCGCCTACCTTCCAGGCAGCAGATCCGCCAGAGGCCCGAGTGCGTGAGGCCCCCCGGGTCCTTCTTCTCGGCGGGGGCGCCGCGGTGGGGCGGCCCGTCGTCGCCCGCCGTGAGGTTGGTGGTGTTGCAGATGAAGGCGCGCGTGTACAGCCAGTAGTCGGTGCTGATGGCGATGGTCATGAGGCCGAAGGCGGCGAAGGCGCCCACCGTGGTCACCAGCACCTGCACCCCCTTCTCGCACCAGAGGCCCCGCTCCTCGTTCCAGCGCTTCAGCGACTCCAGCTTGACCGAGGGCAGCCGGGGGGCCGCGGGCCACCACCGGGGCAGCGGGGGCGGGGCCGTGCCGGCGGCTGGGGGGGCTCACGGCGCGGGCAGAAGAGGGGGGGCCTGGGCCCCGCGCGGGGTTGGTGGGGGGCGGGGGGAGCGGCGAGGACGAGGCTGGGCCGGGCGGGGTCAGAGGGCGGCCATGGTCAGCAGCTGGGGGAGAGCAGGGAGCGGAGAGGAAAGGTTAGGGGGGCCCCCTGGCCCTCCACCCCCAAAACCACCCCACCAGGTCCCCACGGCCTCCCTGGCTGTGAGGACATGGGCTCTGCCAGGGAAAGCCTTCCCCGCCGTCCTGGCCGGTGTGGCCCAGTGGATAGAGCCTCCGCCTGCAGACGGAAGGGTCCCGGGTTCGATTCCCGTCAAGGGCACGTGCCTCGCTTGCAGGGCCTGGTCAGGGCGCCTGCAGGAGGCAACCAGCCCATGGGTGTCTCTCACATCGGTGTTTCTCTGTCTTTCTCTCTTCCACTCTCTCTAAGGGAAATATCCTCCGGTGAGGATTAAAAAAGGGGGGGGGGGGAGCAAGTCTTCCACCATCCTGACACCAGGACCCTCGTCCTGCCCCTCCCCTCCGCTCCCTGTCCTCCTGGGTCAAAGCATCCCTCACCCCAACCCCGGGGGGCCTCCTCACCCCAAGGAACCCCGTCCTCCTCCTCCCTCCGTCCCTCCTAGACCCCAGCACCCTCCTCCGTCTCACACAGCTACGTCCTCTCTTCCCCGCAGTCCCATCTCTGCACCTCCCGCGTCCTCTCCTCAGGAAACATAAACCTCTCAGTCTGTTCTCGGCTTCAGACAAGTCTTCCCCATGAACTCTCGCCGTGCGTGCAACTCAGAAGAATCACGCAGTTACCACCTGCCCCCTGAACGTAGGCCCCTCCACCTGGGAACCCCCTTTCCCACACAGACCCCCCCCTCTCTGGACCAAGGTTTCCAACCTCTAACGACGCACCCCGAACAGGCCAGCAGAGCACCCCTGAGAGCTGCCGCCTGAGTCCCACCGGGGAAACTGGGATTGGATTGGCCTGCGCCGGAGTAGGCCAGGGCATGTCAGCTCTCCAAGGGGATTCTGATGGGCAGTCCCACGGATTGACGGGGACGCCCCCATCTCCACCACATCCCGCCTAGCAGCTCCCACTGTGCCCCTGGGACCACCTCCACCCCCTATTATGTTTTCCTCGGCTTAAGGAAGTCTTCCGAGCCCGGCCTGGCTCTGTGGTTGAGCGTTGACCTTTGTATGAACCAGGAGGCCACGGTTCGATTCCCGGTCAGGGCACAGGCCCGGGTCCTGGGCTCGATCCCCAGCGTGGGGCCTGCAGGAGGCAGCCGGTCCGTGATTCTCTCTCATCATTGATGTTTCTGTCTCTCCCTTCCTCTCTGGAATAAAGGTTTAAAATATCTTTTTAAAAAGTCTTCGCCATCCGGCCCCCACCACCTCTGACAACTCAGACAAACTCCTCACGACCATCACGCCCTCCCTCTCCATTAAGAAAAATTTCCTCCGTGAGCTCCGCGGCGGCGTCCACTCACTGGACTCCCTCCTCCGGACCCCAGACTCCTCTCCACTCAGAACTCCCAAGCTCCGACCTGCACGCCCGCTGCTGTCCAAGGAGCCCTCCCCCCCCCCCCACATACACACTCCATTCCGGGCCCTTCCACCCGCTCCCAGCGCCTCCAACCCCCACCCCAGGGTAGCCCTTGTTATCACATCGCACGAGATGAACCCCCAACTCTAGATCGCCCCAACTCCCCTGGACCTCCCCCTCTCTCAAGTTCCCAGAACCGCCCTCCCCACACCCCTGCCCTCCTCTGACATCATGAAAAGAGTCTCTCTCCTTCCCTCTGGCCCTCCTCCCCCACCCACTCTACTCCCAGCACCTCCTCTCTCAGGGAAACCCCTCCGTGTCCCTTCAGACTTCCCTTCGTGGGAACCCCCAGACCCCCCCCCCACCCGTCACCTGTGGGGACCATACACTGCACACGCATTTTCTTCCAAATCTAAGCAGAGCCCCTCCGTGGACAGCGCCCCTGGGAAGAATTTGATGTCCAGGACCCCAATGCTCCCTCAGCTAGGAATGATGTCCCTCCCCCTCCCGCCCCCCAGCCCCCAGGGTCCCCACCACCACGCCCCCAGCCCTGCCTCCTCCACCTCGCCCGGCCTCGGCCTCCCTCTCGCTGGGCCAGCATCCCTTACCGGCCTCCACCACTCCCTCCTCCCCGGACTCCCTCCCCAAGCCCCTCCTGGAGTTGACAGCCTGGAGGCCACAGAGGAGGGGAAAGCCACCCCGGTCCGGGTCCGGTGCCCCGTGACCTTGGCCTCCAACGCCCCCAGCGGCCGGCCCCCACCGGGCCTGCTCCCAGGGGTTGCCGAGAAAGCTTGTCTATGGGGGGTGTCTCCATGGCAACCGGGCCCAGTGACCCACACACACGTGTTCCCTCCCCCACCCCGGCTCTGCCTGCCCACACGCAGCCCCTGGCCTGCCCGTTCACGGGGCACTGGGCTGGGACACCCCCCGGCCCCCTGTCCCAGGTGCTGCCCCCTCCTCTCCTTCCTCTCCAGGCAGATGCCCAGTCCCTCTCCTCCGGTCCCTGGGGCTCCTCTCCCCCATCCGGGCCCGGCATGGCCGGCCGGCACCGCCACCTCCACTGTCCAGGCACATTTCTGCTCCCACCTGGGGGAGCCTGTGCCCCCAGGATGTACCCCTCCTGCTGCTGCTGGGCCCCCTAGGACCCGGGACCAGGAGGGGAGGGGAACGGGGTACATGAGGGACGTCCTCCATCCGAAAAAGAGCTGAAGAAGACATTTCCTTGTATCGGTTCAGGGGGGCGATCTGTTTGGCTTGAGGGACTGTTCCTTCAGTCCATCTGCCGGTGGCGGCAGCCGAGGAGGAGGGAGCAGGGGACCCCCATTCTAAAGCTTCCGGATACAACAGGGGGGCCACCTCCTCTCCCCCTCTGAAGGGGGCCAGCTCCTTCCTCCAGGATGAGGGGGGACCGGGGACCTTCCTGCCACATCCACCCACCTCCGATGAAGAGACGGATCCGGCTCACCTCGGTTGGCGACAGGTCCACTGGCCGGAGCACTGAGGAGGGGACGCTGAGCCCCGTCCTGTGGGCACCCCCCCAGAGACACCCCCGTGGCTCCCAGTTCTCACGGCTCGCCCTCCCCCAGCAGCCAGGGACCCAGGCGTCCGACCCGGCCGGGGGTGGCAATGAGGGGGTGTAGGGCAAAGGGGGTGTTGAGGTGGGTGGGGGGAGGCCGAGGGGCAGCTCTGAGCTCGGACCCCAGGCAGCGAGATGGGGGGGTCGAGCGCTTGAGATGAGGGGGGAAAAAAAGGTGAGGAGACAATTTGGTTCTCGTGTGTCGCTGGGTAAAGTGCGGAGCTGGAGGACGAGAGAGGGAGGGAGGCGGGAGGAGAGGGAGGGGGGCCGCTGAGGATGGGGAGCCTCGGAGAGGAGGTGGGGGAGGGAAGGATTGGGGGGCAGGGTCTGGGTGGCAGAAGGAAGCTGGGGGGAAAGAGAGAGAGACCTGGAGAGAGAGGGAGGGAGGGAGCGAGAAGAGAAGCGGCAAAGAGAGAGACTTGGAGACGGGGAAACAGGAATGGGGGAGGGAGGGATTTGGGGGAGGCAGTGGCTGGTGGCAGAAGGAAGTTGGAGAGAAAGACACACACACACAGAGAGAGAGAAATATCCAGAGAAAGAAGGGGACAGGGATAGAGACCCAAAGAGGGAACCCAAGAGATGGGGGAAGGTGCGGGAGGGAGGGGGGTTGGGGTGAAGGAGGGGAAGGGGGGTAGGGTCTGGGGAACAGAAGGGAAGAAGAGACAGAGAGAGAGTCATCCAGAGAGGGGGAGGAGAGACAGATGGGAGAGACAGGGAGAGACAGAGGGGATGGGGGAGAGAGAAATGCGGGGGGGGGGGGAGATTGGGGTGAGGGCAAGGTCTTAACAGAGAGAAAAGGAGAGAGAGAGAGAGAGAGAATGAATGGGAGAAATGTAGGGGATTGAGGTCTTGCCTGGAGACAGAAAGGCAGGTGTAGAAGGAAAGAGAGGGACCCAGAGAGGGAGGCAGATGGAGAGAGGCTGTGACTGGGCCAGAGAGAGACCCGGGACCGAGACGCAGACATAGAGACCGAGGAGGAGGGGGCGTCGGAAGGAAGGTGGAGGGAGAGGGGCGAGGGGCCAGGCTGGGAGCCGCGGAGGAGGTCAGAGAGAAAGGGCACCCCTGCCCCCCGCCCCGGCCCCTGGTCCCTACCCCCATCCCCAATTCGAAGCCACCACCCCCACCCCCACTAGCCTCCATCTCTCCACAGCATCGCTTGCCGCCGCCACCGCCTCTTCCTGTCGTCATAGCAACAGGATCCAGGCGCCCAGCCAAGGCTGGCAGCGGCGGCCGGAAATGAGGGGAGGGCCTTTGAAAAGGGACCCCAGGACCTCGCCCCTTTCCCCAAACCCGAGGGAACCCTCGACCTCCCCCGGGGTCTCCCCAACACCAACACTACCGCCCCCCAAGTGGCAAGGACAAAGATCCCCTGGAAATAAAAGTCTCTGAAATGCACAAGGCTGGCAAGCCTTTTGAATGGCACCGGCAAAATATTGTCTTCATACCCCCTACCCACCCGTAACTCAGAGAGTTTGATTTCCCCGAGACGGGGGTGGCCGCGAGGAGCAGAAAAAGTAGGAGGCGAGAAGCGTGGGTGGGAAGCAGTGGGAAGGAAATGTGTCGGGGGCTGGGTGGGTTTGGGCCCCCCCCCCCCCCCCCCGGCCACAGTTTGGAGAAGAATGAGGACTGGGGAGTGAGCTACCTCGAGGGGGGAACCCCGGGGAGAGCAGAAAGTTTGGTCGTGGGTGCGAACCTCAGAGATGCCCGTGTGTGTGTGTGTGTGTGTGTGTGTGTGTGTGACCTTGAGCAAAACATCGCCTCTCTGCCAGCTATAACCGGGGCCAAGCTGCCCCCCAATTCCATGAAAACAGGGGTGCCCAAAGGTCTTTGCAGGGAACTCTAGGCCAGGGGTTCTCAACCTTCTGGCCCTTTAAATACAGCTCCTCATGTTGTGACCTCCAACCATACGATTATTTCCGTGGCTACTTCATCACTGTCATGTTGCTTCTGTGATGAATCGTCATGTAAATATCTGATATGCAGGATGGTCATAGGCGGCCCCTGTGAAAGGGCCGTTCGACCGCCCAAGGGGTCGCGACCCACAGGTTGAGAACCGCTGCTCTAGGCTAACGATTCTTTCAGGGCCACGTCCTCACGCTGCTCACAGGCTCAACCCCAGAAAGCACTCTCTAACCCCAGAAGCTGGCCAGCAGGGGCCGGGCCTTGGACAAGGCAGTTTGCATGCTGCCTCGTCTCCCCGAGTCCTCACGGAATCCCGTGCGCAGGGTCACGGCTGTTCCCATTTCACAGACGGGCAGACTGAGGCTCGGAGGTGGGAACTGACTTGCCCACATCACCCAGGGAATAAAAGGCAGAGCTGGGCCCAGCCGGTACAGCTCTGTGGTTGAGCGTCGACCTATGAACCAGGAGGTAACGGTTCGATTCCCAGTCAGGGGCACATGCCCGGGTTGTGGGCTTGATTCCCAGTAGGGGGTGTGCAGGAGGCAGCTGATCGATGTTTCTCTCTCATCGATGTTTCTAACCCTCTACCCCTCTCTCTTCCTCTCTGTAAAAAAATCAATAAAATATATATTTTTAAAAAAACAACCCAGATACCTTCACAGGGTGAAAACAGCCTGGCTGGTGAGGCTCAGTGGGTGGAGCATCGTCCCATGGACCACGAGGTCCTGGGTTCGATTCCCGGGTGAGGGCACATGCCCAGGTTGCCGGCTCAATCCCCAGTAGGGGGCGTGCAGGAGGCAGCTGATGGATGTGTTTCTCTCATCGATGTTTCCATCTCTCCTTCTCCCTTCCTCTCTGCCTAAAAAAATCAATAAAAACATTAAAAAGAAAAAAACAACAACAAAAGGGTGAAAACAACTAGAAGGCACTAAAACCAGGCACTTGGTCCAGATCATCCTGGGTAGAGCAGGCCGCCCTGTGCATTGTGGGAGCTGGACCAGCCTCTCTGGTCTCCACCCACTGGGTGCCAGGAGCCAGGGGTTGTAATAAAGGAAATCCGGTCTGTTCCACCTCAAATCCTCTTCCTTATTTTATTAATCCTCCCCCAAGGACTTGCTCCTATTGATTTGAGAGAAGGAAGGGAGAGAGTGAGATAGAGAAGGAAATATTGGTTTGCAAGAGTAACAGCACCCTAACTGGTTTGGCTCAGTGGATAGAGCGTCGGTCTGTGGACTCAAGGGTCCCAGGTTCGAATCCAGTCAAGGGCATGTACCTTGGTTGAGCGCACATACCCAGTAGGGGGTGTGCAGGAGGCAGCTGATCGATGTTTCTCTCTCATCGATGTTTCTAACTCTCTATCCCTCTCCCTTCCTCTCTGTAAAAATCAATAAAAAATATATTTAAAGAAAACAACAAAAAACATCCTTAAAAAAAGAAAGAAAGAGTAACATCTATTAGCTCTGCTTCCCATAGGCGCCCAGAGCAAGGATTGAACCTGAAACCTTGATATGTACCCTCACCAGGAATTGAACCCGCCACCTCTTAGTATAGAGGACGACGATGCTCCAACCAACCAGGTCAAAAGTCATTTTTTTTTTTTTTTTTTTTTGCAGAGAGAGAAACATTGATTTGCTTTCCACTTATTTATGCATTCACTGGATTCTAGTGCCCTGATGGGGGATTGAACCCCTCACCTTGGCGTACTGGGACGCCGCTCTAACCGATGCAGCTACTCCGCCAGGGCCCGGCAAAAGCCCCTTCCTGTTTGTAGCTGTGTCTTCTCCTACTTGCCCTTCCGTCCCCACATAATTCTCTCCTGGGTGCGTCAACCTCACGGCTGTTCCTCCCCCTGATAGATAAGGACCTAACTCGTCTAGACCTGGCTTCTCCCTCCTTCCCTCCCCAGATAAATATTTTTAGTGCCTGCCTCGGTTCTCTTGGCGACACGGAGCAGCAGGCTCGTATCAGGCTCTCTTGTTTCCGGAAGCATCCTTTTTGCAACAGCTTTTCCAGGATAGAAGCCACATGCCAGCACGACCCACCCACTCCCAGTGTACGTACAACGGCTTTTAACCGTCAGCGCAGAAGAGTGCGACCGGCAACCCTCAATCCATCCTAGAGCGTCTCCGTGAGCCCAGGAGACACCACGCTCCCCATCTCCCCACACACCCAGCCCAGGCCCACCGCTCACCTGCTTCCTGTCCGTATACATTTGCCCACGGACACTTTGTATGAACAGAACGTGTGCTGGCGATGGGCTTCTCTCGCGTAGTATGCCTTCGAGGTCCACCCAGGCTGTAGCAGGTGTCCGAACTTCATTTCCTTTTTTTTTTTTTAATATGTATTTTTACAGAGAGGAAGGGAGAGGGATAGGGAGTTAGAAACAACGATGAGAGAGAAACATCGATCAGCTGCCTCCTGCACACTCCCTACTGGGGATGTGCTTGCAATCAAGGTGCATGCCCTTGACCGGAATTGAACCTGGGACCTTTCAGTCCGCAGGCCGACGCTCTATCCACTGAGCCAAACCGGTTAGGGCATCGAACTTCATTTCCTTTTATTGCAAAATAATATTCCATTGCGTGGATAGGCCATGCTTGCTTTGTCCACTGGATATTTGGTTCTTTTCCCCATTTGGGCTACTGTGAGTAATGTTGCCATGAACATTTGTGCACGAGTTTTTGTGTGTGTGTGTGTGTGTTTTTTAAATTTATACGTATTTTTATTGATTTCTGAGAGGAAGGGAGAGGGAGATAGAAGCATCAATGATGGCTTAGCTGGTGTGGCTCAGTGGATAGAGAGTCGGCCTGCGAACGGGTTCGAGTCCAGTCAAGGGCACAGGCCCGGGTTGCGGGCTCCATCCCCAGTTGGGGGACTTGCAGGAGGCAGCTGATCCATGATTCTCTCATCATGGATGTTTCTATCTCTCTCTCCCTCTTCCTTCCTCTCTGAAATCAATAAAAATATATTTAAAAAAAGAATATCCATGATGATAGAGAATTATGGATTAGCTGCCTCTTGCACGCCCCCTACTGGGGATGAACCTACAACCCAGGCATGTGCCCTGTCCCGGAATCGAACCATGACCTCCTGATTCAGAGGTTGATGCTTAACCATTGAGCCACACTGGCAGGGCTGTGTTTTGTTTTGTTTTATTAAACCTCACCCGA